>NC_042517.1:0-215000 GCF_900963305.1 Echeneis naucrates
ACTGATCCAAAGTTTGGACAATTGGTGCGAAAGATGCATGGTGTTATCAAAATGGTACACCACCTTCAGAACGTAGCACCCAAACCAGGAAAACCAGAGCCACGGATGATTTCCCGCATGACAGAGATGTTGGCGGTTATGATTAAGCCCGCTCATCCCACAATGGATACAGTGGATCTCATCAGGGGTAATGCTAACAATTGGGGCTACAACACTCTCACCATTCTTGAGAACCACTACAAGACAGGCCTGGAGGCCATGATGGAGGAACTCTCCCGACACTGGATGGAGGACTGGAAGCCAGCCTTTGAGGTGGCAACAAAATGGGCCAGGAAGAACCTTCAACGCATCACACAGGATGTCATTGATCATGCTGAAGCTCTGATGACGTCTCATGCTGAGACGGACAAGGGAAGGGAGCCACAACCAAAACCTGTGGACATACAGAGAGAACAAATTGATAACACACAACAACCACAAATACAAGACGCACAGGATGCACAATCTCACACAAACCAGGAAGCACATGCAGACAACACACAAGTCAGGGGAAAGACGCAAGATGCACAACAACAGACAGCTCAAGAGGCACAACAACAAACAACAACAATTCCAGACAAGCCCACACAACAGAACAATGATACTCACATCAGACGCACATATCGGACAACCACAGAACAATCTATCCAGACGGAGCCCCTACACCCGCCTCCACATGTGTGGTCTGCTGAGGAGGAAGATGTTAGCCCCTTGCCACCAAGGCCACAACGTAGGAGGAATGTTTGTATTATTGAGGAGGACAGTGATCTTTTGAACATCGAGGACCGCAGGGAAGATGTACAAGGAGGGAACCAGACAATGCAGACTTACGGGACAAGGGTTCCTAGATGGTTACTGGATGAGGACATTGACAGTGACATGCAAGGGAGTCCATTATTGACCCCTTTTCAATCTAGCGTGGCTCCAAGTCCGGAGACCACAAGAGGTGAACGACCCCTCATACAATTTCACAGACAAGAGGAATCTGAGGAGGACATATCTCAAAGGGATATGTTTCCGGGGCTCTCATCCACTCCAACGAGGCGGCTGTTTAAGGTCAACAGACATGTAAATACAGACCGCAAAATGATAGACTGGGGGTTGACCATAAACAGGAAGTGGGTCATCTTAGGGGATTCTAATTTGGCCAGGTTTCCAGAACATTCGGTCCCGGATCTACAGATCGATAGCTATCCGGGAGCCAATTTTCGCCACGCACAAGCTCTGGTGGTGAAATCAACCAACCAGGTGGAGGTGGAAAAGGTAGTTCTGTCCTTCGGTCTCAACTCTCGGACACAAAAGGGTAAAGAAACGGCCATCAAACAAATGCAAGGGGCAGTGAGGGCAGCGAAAAACAAGTTTCCGTATGCGGAAGTGTGGGTGCCCATGATTAACTATTCCACCTCTTTGACCAGGTTAGAGCAGGCCACTTTACAGATTCTCAATAATCACATTTCAAAAAACATGCCGTTCCTTCCACTCCTTCGAAACAATGATTTCCATACGGAAAGAGACAACATACATTGGACGAAGGACACGGCTAGTGCCATGCTCACTCATTGGATGTCCTGTTTAAACTTGGTCCCCCGATAAGCCTACCTCAGGAGGGGGACGGGGGACAGCGACCCCTTTTGACACAGAATGTCATGGTTTTAGCCAAGAACTTTAAATTGACAAGACCACAATTTGACTTATTAAATAGGGGACTACATTTTATTCCAACAATTGACTTATACAACGATCAAAAAACACAATTAAAATTGGACATTCAAAATTATCATAGGAAACTTAAATTAGCAGCTCATTTCAAAGATTCGAGGAAAAAGGAGGCGCTTCCCTTCATAGGTCCGTCGACATGGACGCCGCCAATGGAAAATCTGCCAATGGAAATTGGACAATTAATTGACAGCGATTGGGACTTATTTAAAAGACATTATAAACCATTAAAAGAAAAACTTAATTTATCGTCGCAAGAAGTCAAAGCCCTTAGAGAATTGAAGAACAACAGAACGATAGTTATAAAACCTGCAGATAAAGGTAGTGCAGTAGTTATTCTAGATAAAGGTCAATATATTTTTGAAGTGGAACGGCAATTGAATGATAAAAATTATTACAAAAAACTAAAAGAGCCTATTTATAAACAAACAATCCCAGTAGTGCAAAAAATCCTAACTGCATTAAAAGAGAAGAAATTCATTAGTAAGAGGCAGAAGGAATATCTGGAAGGAAATCTTCAACCTAGAGAGCGTAGATTTTACATTTTACCGAAAATACATAAAGATCCAGATAAATGGACAGTCCCCTTTAGCATTCCACCAGGGAGGCCTATTGTGTCGGACTGCGAAAGCGAAACATATCGTATAGCGCAATATATTGATTTTTATCTTTATCCCCTTTCAACAAAGCATCCGTCTTACATTAAAGACACTTATCATTTTATTGACATTGTTAAAAAATTAAAAGTCTCCCCCCATTGTCTTTTTTTCTCTTTTGATGTAGAAAGTCTTTACACAAATATTGATATCAAAGCAGGACTAAAAGCTGTTAAAAAGATATTTGATAAATACCCCGATCCCAAAAGACCAGATGAGGAAATAATTTCATTGTTGAAGATTAATTTAACTAAAAACGATTTTCTGTTCAATGGTAATTATTATTTGCAGGTCAAAGGTACAGCAATGGGGAAGCGATTCGCACCAGCGTATGCAAATATATTCATGGCCAACTGGGAGGAAGGAGTTATGGCAAAATGCCCAAAAAAACCAACACAATATTTTAGGTATCTTGATGATATTTGGGGGATCTGGGAGGATTCGGAGGAAGAATTTGAAAATTTGTTCAGATTTTAAATTCACATGATTCGTCTATCCAGATTAAATCAGAAATTAATCAAAATTCAATAAATTTTTTGGATACTACGGTTTATAAAGGAACTGATTTCATTCACAATCTCAAATTGGATTTAAAAGTCTATTTTAAAAAAACAGACACGCATGCTTTGCTCTTTAAAACAAGTTTCCATCCGCGGCATACATTCAGGGGGATCGTAAAATCCCAATTAATTAGATTTGACCGTATTTGCACACAGGAAGCCGATTTCATGGAGGCGGTCAAGATACTTTTTGATGCATTGAAACTGAGAGGGTACGGTAGAACTTTTTTAAGGAAATGTTTAAAAAATTTTAGAATCCAGAGAGAGGACGATCAAAGAGAATTGATTCCACTCATAACTACATTTTCATCGGCTGGCACAATCATAAATAGGAAACTAAAAATCAATTTTGAAAATTTCATCGAAAACCAAGGGGTTATCCCAAATTTCAAATTCATCTCGGCCTATAGAAAAAATAAAAATCTGTCAGATCATTTGATTAGAGCTAAATTAGAGCCAAATAATTACTTCACGAAACCACATATTTTGGACAAACATTTTTTGAAACTTAGTTTCATTAGAAACAAGAAAAATAAAAAAATCTTTAAAATCACACAAAACTTTAGCCCAAATTCTTCAAATTGTGTTTACGTGATATTTTGTTCCAAGTGTGGCATTCAGTATATAGGAGAAACAAAAAATTCATTAGCAATCCGGATGATTCAACATAGATACAATATTAGGAATAAAAAAGAGACAGACACGCCTTTAGTAAAACATTTTTTATTACACAAACTCGAGTCATTCAAAGTTGCAGGTCTTCAAAAGAATTCTTCTTGGACGGATCAAAGGAGAAAACAGATAGAGAGAAATTGGATTCTTTTATTAAACACTAGAACACCATATGGGTTGAATATTAAGAGGAATTAATGATTTATGGAGGAGGAGTCGGGAAATATGTCATAGGTATAACCTAATTCTGAGCAACAACCCTAACCCTAACCTATATTCTTTTCCTAAACCTAACCTTAATCTATCCTAACCCTAACTCTAAACCTAATCTTAGCCTTATCCCTGACCCTAATCTTAACCTTTATTCTAAACCTAAACCTAGCCTTATCCTAACCCTAACCCTAACCTTTTGTTCTTATTTTAACCCTAAGTCTAGCCTTATCCTAACCCTAACCCTAACCTTTTGTCTTATCCTGAACCTAAACCTAGCCTTATCCTAACCCTAACCCTAACCTTTTGTCTTATCCTAAACTTAAACCTAGCCTTATCCTAACCCTAACCCTAACCTTTTGTCTAAACCTAAACCTAGCCTTATCCTAACCCTAACCCTAACCTTTTGTCTTATCTTAAACCTAAACCTAGCCTTATCCTAACCCTAACCCTAACCTTTTGCCTTATCCTAAACCTAAACCTAGCCTTATCCTAACCCTAACCCTAACCTTAAACCTAAAATTAGCTTTATTCTAACCCTAATCCTAACCTTTTTTCTTATCCTAACCCTAACCTTAAACCTAAAATTAGCCTTATTCTAACCCTAATCCTAACCTTTTTTCTTATCCTAAACCTAAACTTAGTCTTATCCTAACCCTAACCCTAATTCTTATTCTAACCCTAACCCTAATCTTAACCTAACCCTAACCCTATTATTATTATTATTATTATTATAAATAATTATTATGATGAATAATTTTTTTTATATATACATATTTAAACAGATTGAATAAATAAATACATTATAAAAATAAAAGGTTTTTATGGTATATATAAAACTATATAAATAGATTAAAAAATGTATAAATAATTTTATAGATTTGAATAAATATTTATTTCATTATTTTATTTTGAGTTAAATACATTCAAGAACATTTATTTGCATGAAAAAACAAAAAAACAGACTAAAAAAGTAAATTGGGAAACTAAGAAACAAAGTTAACAAAAACCGATAAATAAGGAAAGCTTGTAGAAGGGTATAAAAGGGGAAGCACACATACAGACTCATTCTCTTTCTCACTTTCATAGGGACAACATCACACACATTTCTCTCTTGCACACATACATTTTCACATACACCCAAGCCTGAGGAAGACCGACAACGGTCGAAACGTCGCGATTGGGTGTATGACATTTAATTTTCATTAAAAACAAATTGATTTATTTTATTTGAATAAAAAATAATTTTAATTTTTTTATTTTTTTATTTTTTATTTTTTATTTTTCGCCTTGATTATTATATACATATATTATTAATAAATACCTTATTTAACAAATAGTAATTTAAAATAAAAAATCATTACATAGAATAACCAAGGCGACATTACAGACATACATAAATAAATAAATAAATAAATAAATAAATAAATAAATAAATAAGTAAAAACACTAAACAGAAAAATAAAAGACCCAACATGGGTCAATATGATGGAGGCTGGACGGTGGTGCAGTACGGTAGGGGGCGCCACCGTCAACCATTCCGGGACCAGGGTGGCGGAAGAATGTGGGGGAAGGACCGTGCCCCTCCTGTCCTCAATCGAGGACAGGCTCAGCCCTTCCGCCCTAACCAGCCAGTGCCTCCTCCGCGTTCCAACCGCTACTTAGGTCCCCAATCGAGATCCTACGCAGCCGTGGTGCGTCAGGACAACTGGAGATTCGTCCCTAGGTTCTTTCCGTCCAGACCTAGAGGACAAGAGCCAATTAGGCAGCAACCAACTGATCCAAAGTTTGGACAATTGGTGCGAAAGATGCATGGTGTTATCAAAATGGTACACCACCTTCAGAACGTAGCACCCAAACCAGGAAAACCAGAGCCACGGATGATTTCCCGCATGACAGAGATGTTGGCGGTTATGATTAAGCCCGCTCATCCCACAATGGATACAGTGGATCTCATCAGGGGTAATGCTAACAATTGGGGCTACAACACTCTCACCATTCTTGAGAACCACTACAAGACAGGCCTGGAGGCCATGATGGAGGAACTCTCCCGACACTGGATGGAGGACTGGAAGCCAGCCTTTGAGGTGGCAACAAAATGGGCCAGGAAGAACCTTCAACGCATCACACAGGATGTCATTGATCATGCTGAAGCTCTGATGACGTCTCATGCTGAGACGGACAAGGGAAGGGAGCCACAACCAAAACCTGTGGACATACAGAGAGAACAAATTGATAACACACAACAACCACAAATACAAGACGCACAGGATGCACAATCTCACACAAACCAGGAAGCACATGCAGACAACACACAAGTCAGGGGAAAGACGCAAGATGCACAACAACAGACAGCTCAAGAGGCACAACAACAAACAACAACAATTCCAGACAAGCCCACACAACAGAACAATGATACTCACATCAGACGCACATATCGGACAACCACAGAACAATCTATCCAGACGGAGCCCCTACACCCGCCTCCACATGTGTGGTCTGCTGAGGAGGAAGATGTTAGCCCCTTGCCACCAAGGCCACAACGTAGGAGGAATGTTTGTATTATTGAGGAGGACAGTGATCTTTTGAACATCGAGGACCGCAGGGAAGATGTACAAGGAGGGAACCAGACAATGCAGACTTACGGGACAAGGGTTCCTAGATGGTTACTGGATGAGGACATTGACAGTGACATGCAAGGGAGTCCATTATTGACCCCTTTTCAATCTAGCGTGGCTCCAAGTCCGGAGACCACAAGAGGTGAACGACCCCTCATACAATTTCACAGACAAGAGGAATCTGAGGAGGACATATCTCAAAGGGATATGTTTCCGGGGCTCTCATCCACTCCAACGAGGCGGCTGTTTAAGGTCAACAGACATGTAAATACAGACCGCAAAATGATAGACTGGGGGTTGACCATAAACAGGAAGTGGGTCATCTTAGGGGATTCTAATTTGGCCAGGTTTCCAGAACATTCGGTCCCGGATCTACAGATCGATAGCTATCCGGGAGCCAATTTTCGCCACGCACAAGCTCTGGTGGTGAAATCAACCAACCAGGTGGAGGTGGAAAAGGTAGTTCTGTCCTTCGGTCTCAACTCTCGGACACAAAAGGGTAAAGAAACGGCCATCAAACAAATGCAAGGGGCAGTGAGGGCAGCGAAAAACAAGTTTCCGTATGCGGAAGTGTGGGTGCCCATGATTAACTATTCCACCTCTTTGACCAGGTTAGAGCAGGCCACTTTACAGATTCTCAATAATCACATTTCAAAAAACATGCCGTTCCTTCCACTCCTTCGAAACAATGATTTCCATACGGAAAGAGACAACATACATTGGACGAAGGACACGGCTAGTGCCATGCTCACTCATTGGATGTCCTGTTTAAACTTGGTCCCCCGATAAGCCTACCTCAGGAGGGGGACGGGGGACAGCGACCCCTTTTGACACAGAATGTCATGGTTTTAGCCAAGAACTTTAAATTGACAAGACCACAATTTGACTTATTAAATAGGGGACTACATTTTATTCCAACAATTGACTTATACAACGATCAAAAAACACAATTAAAATTGGACATTCAAAATTATCATAGGAAACTTAAATTAGCAGCTCATTTCAAAGATTCGAGGAAAAAGGAGGCGCTTCCCTTCATAGGTCCGTCGACATGGACGCCGCCAATGGAAAATCTGCCAATGGAAATTGGACAATTAATTGACAGCGATTGGGACTTATTTAAAAGACATTATAAACCATTAAAAGAAAAACTTAATTTATCGTCGCAAGAAGTCAAAGCCCTTAGAGAATTGAAGAACAACAGAACGATAGTTATAAAACCTGCAGATAAAGGTAGTGCAGTAGTTATTCTAGATAAAGGTCAATATATTTTTGAAGTGGAACGGCAATTGAATGATAAAAATTATTACAAAAAACTAAAAGAGCCTATTTATAAACAAACAATCCCAGTAGTGCAAAAAATCCTAACCACATTAAAAGAGAAGAAATTCATTAGTAAGAGGCAGAAGGAATATCTGGAAGGAAATCTTCAACCTAGAGAGCGTAGATTTTACATTTTACCGAAAATACATAAAGATCCAGATAAATGGACAGTCCCCTTTAGCATTCCACCAGGGAGGCCTATTGTGTCGGACTGCGAAAGCGAAACATATCGTATAGCGCAATATATTGATTTTTATCTTTATCCCCTTTCAACAAAGCATCCGTCTTACATTAAAGACACTTATCATTTTATTGACATTGTTAAAAAATTAAAAGTCTCCCCCCATTGTCTTTTTTTCTCTTTTGATGTAGAAAGTCTTTACACAAATATTGATATCAAAGCAGGACTAAAAGCTGTTAAAAAGATATTTGATAAATACCCCGATCCCAAAAGACCAGATGAGGAAATAATTTCATTGTTGAAGATTAATTTAACTAAAAACGATTTTCTGTTCAATGGTAATTATTATTTGCAGGTCAAAGGTACAGCAATGGGGAAGCGATTCGCACCAGCGTATGCAAATATATTCATGGCCAACTGGGAGGAAGGAGTTATGGCAAAATGCCCAAAAAAACCAACACAATATTTTAGGTATCTTGATGATATTTGGGGGATCTGGGAGGATTCGGAGGAAGAATTTGAAAAATTTGTTCAGATTTTAAATTCACATGATTCGTCTATCCAGATTAAATCAGAAATTAATCAAAATTCAATAAATTTTTTGGATACTACGGTTTATAAAGGAACTGATTTCATTCACAATCTCAAATTGGATTTAAAAGTCTATTTTAAAAAAACAGACACGCATGCTTTGCTCTTTAAAACAAGTTTCCATCCGCGGCATACATTCAGGGGGATCGTAAAATCCCAATTAATTAGATTTGACCGTATTTGCACACAGGAAGCCGATTTCATGGAGGCGGTCAAGATACTTTTTGATGCATTGAAACTGAGAGGGTACGGTAGAACTTTTTTAAGGAAATGTTTAAAAAATTTTAGAATCCAGAGAGAGGACGATCAAAGAGAATTGATTCCACTCATAACTACATTTTCATCGGCTGGCACAATCATAAATAGGAAACTAAAAATCAATTTTGAAAATTTCATCGAAAACCAAGGGGTTATCCCAAATTTCAAATTCATCTCGGCCTATAGAAAAAATAAAAATCTGTCAGATCATTTGATTAGAGCTAAATTAGAGCCAAATAATTACTTCACGAAACCACATATTTTGGACAAACATTTTTTGAAACTTAGTTTCATTAGAAACAAGAAAAATAAAAAAATCTTTAAAATCACACAAAACTTTAGCCCAAATTCTTCAAATTGTGTTTACGTGATATTTTGTTCCAAGTGTGGCATTCAGTATATAGGAGAAACAAAAAATTCATTAGCAATCCGGATGATTCAACATAGATACAATATTAGGAATAAAAAAGAGACAGACACGCCTTTAGTAAAACATTTTTTATTACACAAACTCGAGTCATTCAAAGTTGCAGGTCTTCAAAAGAATTCTTCTTGGACGGATCAAAGGAGAAAACAGATAGAGAGAAATTGGATTCTTTTATTAAACACTAGAACACCATATGGGTTGAATATTAAGAGGAATTAATGATTTATGGAGGAGGAGTCGGGAAATATGTCATAGGTATAACCTAATTCTGAGCAACAACCCTAACCCTAACCTATATTCTTTTCCTAAACCTAACCTTAATCTATCCTAACCCTAACTCTAAACCTAATCTTAGCCTTATCCCTGACCCTAATCTTAACCTTTATTCTAAACCTAAACCTAGCCTTATCCTAACCCTAACCCTAACCTTTTGTTCTTATTTTAACCCTAAGTCTAGCCTTATCCTAACCCTAACCCTAACCTTTTGTCTTATCCTGAACCTAAACCTAGCCTTATCCTAACCCTAACCCTAACCTTTTGTCTTATCCTAAACTTAAACCTAGCCTTATCCTAACCCTAACCCTAACCTTTTGTCTAAACCTAAACCTAGCCTTATCCTAACCCTAACCCTAACCTTTTGTCTTATCTTAAACCTAAACCTAGCCTTATCCTAACCCTAACCCTAACCTTTTGCCTTATCCTAAACCTAAACCTAGCCTTATCCTAACCCTAACCCTAACCTTAAACCTAAAATTAGCTTTATTCTAACCCTAATCCTAACCTTTTTTCTTATCCTAACCCTAACCTTAAACCTAAAATTAGCCTTATTCTAACCCTAATCCTAACCTTTTTTCTTATCCTAAACCTAAACTTAGTCTTATCCTAACCCTAACCCTAATTCTTATTCTAACCCTAACCCTAATCTTAACCTAACCCTAACCCTATTATTATTATTATTATTATTATAAATAATTATTATGATGAATAATTTTTTTTATATATACATATTTAAACAGATTGAATAAATAAATACATTATAAAAATAAAAGGTTTTTATGGTATATATAAAACTATATAAATAGATTAAAAAATGTATAAATAATTTTTATAGATTTGAATAAATATTTATTTCATTATTTTATTTTGAGTTAAATACATTCAAGAACATTTATTTGCATGAAAAAACAAAAAAACAGACTAAAAAAGTAAATTGGGAAACTAAGAAACAAAGTTAACAAAAACCGATAAATAAGGAAAGCTTGTAGAAGGGTATAAAAGGGGAAGCACACATACAGACTCATTCTCTTTCTCACTTTCATAGGGACAACATCACACACATTTCTCTCTTGCACACATACATTTTCACATACACCCAAGCCTGAGGAAGACCGACAACGGTCGAAACGTCGCGATTGGGTGTATGACATTTAATTTTCATTAAAAACAAATTGATTTATTTTATTTGAATAAAAAATAATTTTAATTTTTTTATTTTTTTATTTTTTATTTTTTATTTTTCGCCTTGATTATTATATACATATATTATTAATAAATACCTTATTTAACAAATAGTAATTTAAAATAAAAAATCATTACATAGAATAACCAAGGCGACATTACAGACATACATAAATAAATAAATAAATAAATAAATAAATAAATAAATAAATAAGTAAAAACACTAAACAGAAAAATAAAAGACCCAACATGGGTCAATATGATGGAGGCTGGACGGTGGTGCAGTACGGTAGGGGGCGCCACCGTCAACCATTCCGGGACCAGGGTGGCGGAAGAATGTGGGGGAAGGACCGTGCCCCTCCTGTCCTCAATCGAGGACAGGCTCAGCCCTTCCGCCCTAATCTTAACCCTAACCCTAACCCTAACCTTAATTTCTTCTTAACCCTAATTTTTATTTTTATTTTTATTTTTATTTTAAGTAAAAAGTTAATAATTTAGGGATAAAAAATATTTTTAGAATAAATAAATAAATAGGAAATATCATAATTAAAACACAAATAAATAAATAATAAACAAATAAATAAATAAGTTATATAAAAAATAAGAGTTAAAAAGAATTATTTTATTTTATTTTATTTTATTTTATTTGGGGATTATAGGGTTAATATTAAAAGAAAGGGAAGAAAAGAAAAAAAGTACGAAGGATAAAACCGAAAGATAAAATAAAGCGAAAAGCGAAAAGACAAAATAACATGGAAAACAGAGGGTATAAAAGGGAGACACTTAGAAAGGAAAAGTCATTATCGGCTAGACTTTGGAAGAGAACACATCAGCCAGCCATTCATTTAAGAGAGTTTTTTGTGTGCTTTTTTAATTTTTTTAGTTTTTTAGACCTGAAGAAGACCTATTAAGGTCGAAACGTCGTCTTTTTTTGTTTTTTTAAGCACACCTTCTTTAGTTCATTAAACAATTTTTATTTTTTATTTTAATAAATAAATAAATAATATAATAAATAAATAAATAAATAAATATATAAATTAATAAATAAATAAATACATAAGTTAAAAAATCACTAAAAAAGAAAGGTACCCTCGATTAATGGGTCCTTTCTTGGAGGAAGGTTGGACACTGGTCCAGCGGGGCAAACGAGGCCGCCAGTGGACCCGTGAGCCAGCCTGGGACCGGAATAGGGGGTGGTCCAACAGAGAAGGGTGGATGGAGTGTGCACTCCCCGCCTCCAAATGGAGACGGGTGCAATTCCCCTACCCTAGCCGGCCAGTGCCTCCACCCAGGACTGCCCGCTATTTTGGTCCCCAGTCCAGATCGTTTGCAGCAGTGGTCCGCCAGGGATATCAAAGGCCAGCTCAGAGATATTTTTCTCCACGAGCTCATGAGACTGATCAAGTCAGACGCCAGCCGGCGGACCCGGAGTTCGGACGCTTAGTCCGAAAGATGCATGCACTGATTAAAATGGTGCACCATTTGCAGAATGTGGCTCCAAAGACGGGGAAGCAGCAACCTCAAATGATTGCAAGGATGATTGAGGTGTTGTCCACCATGATTAGACCCGCATCCCCAAAAGAGAAGACGATGGAGCTCATTCAAGGCAATGCCAATAATTGGGGTTACAACACCCTACTCATCCTGCAAGAACATTATGAGGCAGGGTTGGAGGAGCTTTTGGAGGAGATCTCCAAAATTCTGACGAAGGATTGGAAGTCGCCTTTCCAAGTGGCGGTCAGATGGGCCAGAAGGAATTTGCCACGGATTACCCAAGATGTCATCGACCATGCGGAGGCACTCATTACAGCCAGGGGTGATGGCACCAACCGTCCCCAGACTGAACCGGCTGAACAGAGCCAGGAGGCACCACAACAAATTACGGTGACCGTGGCCACTATGACAGACGGGGCTGGCCAAGAGACAGAGCAGCTTTCTCAGCCCACTCAACCGGAGCTCCAAGAAGATGGAGATCGGGCTCCTCTAGTAGAGCCCCCTCAGGAACAGAGGCAGCAACGCCTAAGGAGACCTAGAGGAGTTGTCCTAACTGAGGACTTACTCCTGGAGCTCGCAGAAGATCCTCCAAGCCCAAATAGGGCAAAGTCACCTGTGTTCGAGTCGGCTAACGGGGATTTGGAGGATCTGTTTGGTTGGTTACCCGAGGGAATCTCAGGGACACCCCTAACCCTGACCCCTGAGAGGGTTTCCATAGAATCTGAGCGGGGATTAAGAAGGGCCGGACAGACGGTTGTCCAGGCCCAGGTCCTTCATGCAGCAGACTATCAAAATGATCTGTCCCAAGATCTGTTTGACACCTCTACCCCAAGATCTAGACATCAAAATAGGGTAACGAGACATGTTAATTCAGAGCGGAAAATGATAGATTGGGGGTTGAGTGTCAGAAGGAGGTGGTTGATCGTTGGAGACTCCAACTTATCCAGGATCCCGGCTTATGACATTCCTGACCTCCAAATTGAGAGTTATCCAGGGGCCAATTTCCGTCATGCTGCAGCATTAATGAAGAAGGCCACCAGTAGTGTGGTGGTGGAGAAAGTAATACTGTCGTTCGGACTTAATCATAGGAACCAGAAAGCGAAGGAGACATCAGTCAAACAGCTGCAGGGGGCAGTTAGGGAAGCAAAAAAGAAGTTCCCCTTTTCTGAAATTTGGGTCCCTGAGATCAACTTCTCTCCTGCACTCCCAAGAGAGGAGAAACAGACATTGAGGGTTCTGAATAACTATATCGAGAAGAACATGCCTTGTCTCTCCCCTCTTCAGGACCGAGACTTTCAAACAGAGAAGGACAATGTCCATTGGACCAAACGCACAGCGACGGCTATGCTGAACCATTGGGTGTCCCTGTTAAACTTGACTGCCCTCTAAGTCTGAGACAAGAGGGGGTTGAGGGACCACAATACTTCTCTGACAGGAATGTGGTGGTTTTGGCAAAGGACTTTTTTCTTTCAAAACCACAATATGACCTTCTAAGCAAGGGTTTAAACTTCATTCCATCGTTTCACATAGGCAAGGATCAGAAAATACAGTACCAATTGGATTTACAGAATTATCATAAAAAAATTAAATTAGCCTCGTACTTCAAAGACTCAAATACTAAGAAAAAAGGAAAATTACCTTTTATGGGGGCTTCAAATTGGGTGCCTCCTTTACAAAAATTACCATCTGAAGTTAGAGAATTAATAGAACATGATTGGGAGCTTTTTAATAAATATTTTATACCAATCAGAGAAAAGTTCAATTGGTCACTAGAGGAGGCCGACGCACTTAAGGAATTAATAAATACAAAGCATATTGTTATTAAGCCTGCTGACAAAGGGTCAGCAATTGTCATTCTAAATAGAGAACAATATGTCTTTGAAGTCGAAAGACAATTAAATGATGCAGTCTATTATAAAAAATTGGACAAGCCCATTTTTAGGGAAACAATTCCTTTAATTAATACAATTTTGGACACACTCAAAAAGAAGAAATACATCAATGAAAAACAGAGAAAATATTTAAAAGGGGACACAGAACCCAGGGAACGAAGATTTTATATTCTCCCGAAAATCCACAAGGACCCGGAAAATTGGACAATTCCTTTTCAAGTGCCACCGGGGAGACCTATCGTTTCCGATTGTGGGAGCGAAACTTATTATACAGCGGAATACTTGGATTTTTATTTGAATCCGCTTTCAATTAAACATCCTGCCTATGTTAAGGATACATATCATTTTATTGAAATAATTAGAGGTTTACAAATTCCATCCAACTCATATTTCTTTTCTATGGACGTAGATAGCTTGTATACCAATATTGATATTCAAAGGGGGATAAGTGCAGTTAAAAGGTTTTTTGTAAAGTATCCTGACCCAAAACGTCCAGATGAGGAATTGTTGCAATTGCTGGAAATTAATTTGACCAAAAATGATTTTGTTTTCAATGGACAATTTTATTTACAGATAAAAGGAACGGCAATGGGCAAAAAGTTTGCGCCTGCCTATGCTAATATTTTCATGGCCATTTGGGAAGAGGAGGTCTTCCCAAAATGTCCCAAAAGACCCTTTTATTATTTACGTTACCTGGACGATATTTGGGGGATTTGGATAGGGTCAATGGAGGAATTTCAGGAATTTGTGGATATTTTAAATGCTCATGATCCCTCAATTAAATTAAAAAAAGAAATCAATCAACAATCCATAGATTTTTTGGACACTACAGTGTACAAAGGACCAGAATTTGAGGTGAATCATAAATTGGACATAAAAGTATACTTCAAAACAACTGATACGCATGCATTATTATTTAAAACAAGTTTCCACCCAAAACACACGTTTAGGGGAATTGTCAAATCCCAAATTCTCAGATTTAAAAGAATTTGTACTCGAGAAGAAAATTTCATGGAAGCAGTTAAAATTTTATTCCAGGCTCTGCGAGACAGAGGATATACCAGATCATTTCTGAGATCTTGTTATAAAACCTTCCAGTTGAGAAAGGAAAGGGATCAGGAGGATTTAATTCCGCTTATAACTTCATTTTCCTCTACGACTAAAATAATAAATAGTAAATTTAAAAAGAATTTTTACAGTTTTATTGGTGATTCTGGAATTCTACCAAGTTCAAAGGTCATTTTAGCCTATAGGCGAAATAAAAATCTACGGGATTTTTTGGTAAGGGCCAAATTGCCGCCACTAAATTTGCAGAAACCTGCATTGTTAGATACTCAATTTTGTAAATTACGTTTTATTCGAAACAATAAGGAAAAGACAATTGTTAGGATCAAACAAGGGTTTAATCCCCGATCTACTAATTGTGTGTATGTTATTTTTTGTGCCAAATGTGGTTTGAAATATGTCGGGGAGACTAAAAATTCTTTGTCAATACGTATGTATCAACACAGACATAACATTAGATACAAAAAAGACGTGGAAACACCATTAGTTAAACATTTTTTGAACCACGGTTTAGATTCTGTACGAATGGCTGGACTGGAGAGAAATATTAATTTGACTGATTATGAGAGAAAAAAACGGGAACGGTATTGGATTTATTCATTGGGAACACGAGAACCATTTGGACTTAATTTCAGAGACTAAAAAAATTTTTTTTAATCCTAACCCTAACCCTAGTTTTCTAATCCTAATCTTAACCCTAATCCTAACCCTAAACCTAACCTTAACCCTAACCTTAACCTTAATTGTATCTTAATTCTAACCATAACCCTAATCTTAACCCTAAACCTAACCCTAACCCTAACCTTAGCCTTAATTCTATCTTAATCCTAACCTTAACCCTAATCTTAATCCTAAACCTAACCTTAACCTTAATTTTATCTTAATCCTAACCTTAACCCTAATCTTAACCCTAAACCTAATCCTAACCCTAACCTTAACCTTAATTCTATCTTAATTCTAACCTTAACCCTAATCTTAACCCTAACCCTAACCTTAACCCTAATCTTAACCCTAACCCTAACCCTAATCTTAACCCTAACCCTAACCCTAACCTTAATTTCTTCTTAACCCTAATTTTTATTTTTATTTTTATTTTTATTTTAAGTAAAAAGTTAATAATTTAGGGATAAAAAATATTTTTAGAATAAATAAATAAATAGGAAATATCATAATTAAAACACAAATAAATAAATAATAAACAAATAAATAAATAAGTTATATAAAAAATAAGAGTTAAAAAGAATTATTTTATTTTATTTTATTTTATTTTATTTGGGGATTATAGGGTTAATATTAAAAGAAAGGGAAGAAAAGAAAAAAAGTACGAAGGATAAAACCGAAAGATAAAATAAAGCGAAAAGCGAAAAGACAAAATAACATGGAAAACAGAGGGTATAAAAGGGAGACACTTAGAAAGGAAAAGTCATTATCGGCTAGACTTTGGAAGAGAACACATCAGCCAGCCATTCATTTAAGAGAGTTTTTTGTGTGCTTTTTTAATTTTTTTAGTTTTTTAGACCTGAAGAAGACCTATTAAGGTCGAAACGTCGTCTTTTTTTGTTTTTTTAAGCACACCTTCTTTAGTTCATTAAACAATTTTTATTTTTTATTTTAATAAATAAATAAATAATATAATAAATAAATAAATAAATAAATATATAAATTAATAAATAAATAAATACATAAGTTAAAAAATCACTAAAAAAGAAAGGTACCCTCGATTAATGGGTCCTTTCTTGGAGGAAGGTTGGACACTGGTCCAGCGGGGCAAACGAGGCCGCCAGTGGACCCGTGAGCCAGCCTGGGACCGGAATAGGGGGTGGTCCAACAGAGAAGGGTGGATGGAGTGTGCACTCCCCGCCTCCAAATGGAGACGGGTGCAATTCCCCTACCCTAGCCGGCCAGTGCCTCCACCCAGGACTGCCCGCTATTTTGGTCCCCAGTCCAGATCGTTTGCAGCAGTGGTCCGCCAGGGATATCAAAGGCCAGCTCAGAGATATTTTTCTCCACGAGCTCATGAGACTGATCAAGTCAGACGCCAGCCGGCGGACCCGGAGTTCGGACGCTTAGTCCGAAAGATGCATGCACTGATTAAAATGGTGCACCATTTGCAGAATGTGGCTCCAAAGACGGGGAAGCAGCAACCTCAAATGATTGCAAGGATGATTGAGGTGTTGTCCACCATGATTAGACCCGCATCCCCAAAAGAGAAGACGATGGAGCTCATTCAAGGCAATGCCAATAATTGGGGTTACAACACCCTACTCATCCTGCAAGAACATTATGAGGCAGGGTTGGAGGAGCTTTTGGAGGAGATCTCCAAAATTCTGACGAAGGATTGGAAGTCGCCTTTCCAAGTGGCGGTCAGATGGGCCAGAAGGAATTTGCCACGGATTACCCAAGATGTCATCGACCATGCGGAGGCACTCATTACAGCCAGGGGTGATGGCACCAACCGTCCCCAGACTGAACCGGCTGAACAGAGCCAGGAGGCACCACAACAAATTACGGTGACCGTGGCCACTATGACAGACGGGGCTGGCCAAGAGACAGAGCAGCTTTCTCAGCCCACTCAACCGGAGCTCCAAGAAGATGGAGATCGGGCTCCTCTAGTAGAGCCCCCTCAGGAACAGAGGCAGCAACGCCTAAGGAGACCTAGAGGAGTTGTCCTAACTGAGGACTTACTCCTGGAGCTCGCAGAAGATCCTCCAAGCCCAAATAGGGCAAAGTCACCTGTGTTCGAGTCGGCTAACGGGGATTTGGAGGATCTGTTTGGTTGGTTACCCGAGGGAATCTCAGGGACACCCCTAACCCTGACCCCTGAGAGGGTTTCCATAGAATCTGAGCGGGGATTAAGAAGGGCCGGACAGACGGTTGTCCAGGCCCAGGTCCTTCATGCAGCAGACTATCAAAATGATCTGTCCCAAGATCTGTTTGACACCTCTACCCCAAGATCTAGACATCAAAATAGGGTAACGAGACATGTTAATTCAGAGCGGAAAATGATAGATTGGGGGTTGAGTGTCAGAAGGAGGTGGTTGATCGTTGGAGACTCCAACTTATCCAGGATCCCGGCTTATGACATTCCTGACCTCCAAATTGAGAGTTATCCAGGGGCCAATTTCCGTCATGCTGCAGCATTAATGAAGAAGGCCACCAGTAGTGTGGTGGTGGAGAAAGTAATACTGTCGTTCGGACTTAATCATAGGAACCAGAAAGCGAAGGAGACATCAGTCAAACAGCTGCAGGGGGCAGTTAGGGAAGCAAAAAAGAAGTTCCCCTTTTCTGAAATTTGGGTCCCTGAGATCAACTTCTCTCCTGCACTCCCAAGAGAGGAGAAACAGACATTGAGGGTTCTGAATAACTATATCGAGAAGAACATGCCTTGTCTCTCCCCTCTTCAGGACCGAGACTTTCAAACAGAGAAGGACAATGTCCATTGGACCAAACGCACAGCGACGGCTATGCTGAACCATTGGGTGTCCCTGTTAAACTTGACTGCCCTCTAAGTCTGAGACAAGAGGGGGTTGAGGGACCACAATACTTCTCTGACAGGAATGTGGTGGTTTTGGCAAAGGACTTTTTTCTTTCAAAACCACAATATGACCTTCTAAGCAAGGGTTTAAACTTCATTCCATCGTTTCACATAGGCAAGGATCAGAAAATACAGTACCAATTGGATTTACAGAATTATCATAAAAAAATTAAATTAGCCTCGTACTTCAAAGACTCAAATACTAAGAAAAAAGGAAAATTACCTTTTATGGGGGCTTCAAATTGGGTGCCTCCTTTACAAAAATTACCATCTGAAGTTAGAGAATTAATAGAACATGATTGGGAGCTTTTTAATAAATATTTTATACCAATCAGAGAAAAGTTCAATTGGTCACTAGAGGAGGCCGACGCACTTAAGGAATTAATAAATACAAAGCATATTGTTATTAAGCCTGCTGACAAAGGGTCAGCAATTGTCATTCTAAATAGAGAACAATATGTCTTTGAAGTCGAAAGACAATTAAATGATGCAGTCTATTATAAAAAATTGGACAAGCCCATTTTTAGGGAAACAATTCCTTTAATTAATACAATTTTGGACACACTCAAAAAGAAGAAATACATCAATGAAAAACAGAGAAAATATTTAAAAGGGGACACAGAACCCAGGGAACGAAGATTTTATATTCTCCCGAAAATCCACAAGGACCCGGAAAATTGGACAATTCCTTTTCAAGTGCCACCGGGGAGACCTATCGTTTCCGATTGTGGGAGCGAAACTTATTATACAGCGGAATACTTGGATTTTTATTTGAATCCGCTTTCAATTAAACATCCTGCCTATGTTAAGGATACATATCATTTTATTGAAATAATTAGAGGTTTACAAATTCCATCCAACTCATATTTCTTTTCTATGGACGTAGATAGCTTGTATACCAATATTGATATTCAAAGGGGGATAAGTGCAGTTAAAAGGTTTTTTGTAAAGTATCCTGACCCAAAACGTCCAGATGAGGAATTGTTGCAATTGCTGGAAATTAATTTGACCAAAAATGATTTTGTTTTCAATGGACAATTTTATTTACAGATAAAAGGAACGGCAATGGGCAAAAAGTTTGCGCCTGCCTATGCTAATATTTTCATGGCCATTTGGGAAGAGGAGGTCTTCCCAAAATGTCCCAAAAGACCCTTTTATTATTTACGTTACCTGGACGATATTTGGGGGATTTGGATAGGGTCAATGGAGGAATTTCAGGAATTTGTGGATATTTTAAATGCTCATGATCCCTCAATTAAATTAAAAAAAGAAATCAATCAACAATCCATAGATTTTTTGGACACTACAGTGTACAAAGGACCAGAATTTGAGGTGAATCATAAATTGGACATAAAAGTATACTTCAAAACAACTGATACGCATGCATTATTATTTAAAACAAGTTTCCACCCAAAACACACGTTTAGGGGAATTGTCAAATCCCAAATTCTCAGATTTAAAAGAATTTGTACTCGAGAAGAAAATTTCATGGAAGCAGTTAAAATTTTATTCCAGGCTCTGCGAGACAGAGGATATACCAGATCATTTCTGAGATCTTGTTATAAAACCTTCCAGTTGAGAAAGGAAAGGGATCAGGAGGATTTAATTCCGCTTATAACTTCATTTTCCTCTACGACTAAAATAATAAATAGTAAATTTAAAAAGAATTTTTACAGTTTTATTGGTGATTCTGGAATTCTACCAAGTTCAAAGGTCATTTTAGCCTATAGGCGAAATAAAAATCTACGGGATTTTTTGGTAAGGGCCAAATTGCCGCCACTAAATTTGCAGAAACCTGCATTGTTAGATACTCAATTTTGTAAATTACGTTTTATTCGAAACAATAAGGAAAAGACAATTGTTAGGATCAAACAAGGGTTTAATCCCCGATCTACTAATTGTGTGTATGTTATTTTTTGTGCCAAATGTGGTTTGAAATATGTCGGGGAGACTAAAAATTCTTTGTCAATACGTATGTATCAACACAGACATAACATTAGATACAAAAAAGACGTGGAAACACCATTAGTTAAACATTTTTTGAACCACGGTTTAGATTCTGTACGAATGGCTGGACTGGAGAGAAATATTAATTGGACTGATTATGAGAGAAAAAAACGGGAACGGTATTGGATTTATTCATTGGGAACACGAGAACCATTTGGACTTAATTTCAGAGACTAAAAAAATTTTTTTTAATCCTAACCCTAACCCTAGTTTTCTAATCCTAATCTTAACCCTAATCCTAACCCTAAACCTAACCTTAACCCTAACCTTAACCTTAATTGTATCTTAATTCTAACCATAACCCTAATCTTAACCCTAAACCTAACCCTAACCCTAACCTTAGCCTTAATTCTATCTTAATCCTAACCTTAACCCTAATCTTAATCCTAAACCTAACCTTAACCTTAATTTTATCTTAATCCTAACCTTAACCCTAATCTTAACCCTAAACCTAATCCTAACCCTAACCTTAACCTTAATTCTATCTTAATTCTAACCTTAACCCTAATCTTAACCCTAACCCTAACCTTAACCCTAATCTTAACCCTAACCCTAACCCTAATCTTAACCCTAACCCTAACCCTAACCTTAATTTCTTCTTAACCCTAATTTTTATTTTTATTTTTATTTTTATTTTAAGTAAAAAGTTAATAATTTAGGGATAAAAAATATTTTTAGAATAAATAAATAAATAGGAAATATCATAATTAAAACACAAATAAATAAATAATAAACAAATAAATAAATAAGTTATATAAAAAATAAGAGTTAAAAAGAATTATTTTATTTTATTTTATTTTATTTTATTTGGGGATTATAGGGTTAATATTAAAAGAAAGGGAAGAAAAGAAAAAAAGTACGAAGGATAAAACCGAAAGATAAAATAAAGCGAAAAGCGAAAAGACAAAATAACATGGAAAACAGAGGGTATAAAAGGGAGACACTTAGAAAGGAAAAGTCATTATCGGCTAGACTTTGGAAGAGAACACATCAGCCAGCCATTCATTTAAGAGAGTTTTTTGTGTGCTTTTTTAATTTTTTTAGTTTTTTAGACCTGAAGAAGACCTATTAAGGTCGAAACGTCGTCTTTTTTTGTTTTTTTAAGCACACCTTCTTTAGTTCATTAAACAATTTTTATTTTTTATTTTAATAAATAAATAAATAATATAATAAATAAATAAATAAATATATAAATTAATAAATAAATAAATACATAAGTTAAAAAATCACTAAAAAAGAAAGGTACCCTCGATTAATGGGTCCTTTCTTGGAGGAAGGTTGGACACTGGTCCAGCGGGGCAAACGAGGCCGCCAGTGGACCCGTGAGCCAGCCTGGGACCGGAATAGGGGGTGGTCCAACAGAGAAGGGTGGATGGAGTGTGCACTCCCCGCCTCCAAATGGAGACGGGTGCAATTCCCCTACCCTAACCCTAACCCTAACCCTCTTAATTTTTTTTTTTTTTTTTTTTTTTTTTTCCCCCCCTCAAAAAGAAAGGGAGAAGGTGTCTTCCTGTCCGTCGGCTCGAGAGTTGGTGCTGGTGCCCAGTCGGGGAGTCGAACCCTGTGCTCCTGCGCCTGGGCCCCCTGCTTTTCAGGTGAGCCACGGTAGTTCTGGAGTATGAGGAAGGAAACCTACTTTCATACCTTTAGAAAAGACAAAAGAAGAAAAAAATTTTCTATTTCCATTCTCACCTTCAGACAGTTAGGCCAGTGCCTTAAGGTTTAGTATAAACCCCAACCCACACTAACCCTAACCCAACCCTAACCCTAACCCTAACCCCCTAACCCTAACCCTTATTTCCGCCAAACAACGGAATTTTCTGTCTGGTCCGAATGCTCCACGACATAGATATTTCTATCTTCTTCCCAAAATACATAAGGATCCTGCTACCTGGACCTGCCCCTACGAGGTTCCTCCCGGAAGACCGATCGTCTCAGATTGCAATAGCTCCACTTACAATGTAGCCCGCTACATTGAACACTTCCTTTTTCCACTTTCTATCAAACATCCAACTTACATTAAAGATACATATCATTTTTTGGAACTAATTAGACCCCTTACAGTCCCTAAAACGACTTACTTATTTACAATTGACATTGACAGTCTTTACACTAATATTAATACAGATTTCGGCGTTCAAACCATCCAATCCATTTTCCAAAAATATCCAGATCCCAAGAGACCAGATGCAGAACTCTTACAATTATTAACTATTTGTCTCAAAAATAACGATTTTATTTTCAACGATCAACACTATCTACAAGTGCATGGTACAGCTATGGGTCAACGATTTGCACCATCTTATGCTAATATTTACATGAGTGAGTGGGAGCAGGGAGCCCTGGCCAAATGCCCTTTAAAACCGCTCTTCTTTTTCCGTTACTTAGATGATATCATAGGCGCTTGGCCACATAACCTAGACTCCTTTTCAGAATTTGTCCATATTCTAAATAATCATCATCCTGCTATTAAAATTAAATCCACAATAGATCTACATCAAATAAATTTTCTAGATACAACAGTCTTTTTTTCAGATAACAATTCAAACTCTAAACGATTGATGACCAAAGTATGCTTTAAAACCACAGATACACATGCACTTTTACATAAAACAAGTTACCACCCTAAACATACTTTTTCAGGGATTATAAAATCACAAATTATCAGATTTCATCGGATTTCCTCCCTTCAACAAGATTTCGAGCGTGCAGTACACACTCTATTCACTGCCCTGAGAAAAAGACATTATTCAAAAAGATTTCTAAGGAAAATTAAAAACTCAACCCTGGCCTCCCTCGCTCCCTCTCACTCATGCCGCATTAATTCCATTGAGACCCCGAACTCTACTCCTCATTCCTTAATCACCTCAATACCCGCTAATCGTCCACAAGTCCAACCCCCCGTCCGGCAACAGGGTCTGTACACATTCCCTCTTCCCGCTTCCTCGGTTACGGTCGAAGTTCCCTCAGACTCCTCTAATTTTGGACTGCAAAAAATTCTCCCCCTAACTTCAACCTTTTCCAACAGAATAATTGGCCTCCATAAACAGATCAAACAAAACTTCAGGAGTATACAGCAACACCATGCACCTTTTCTCAATCACAAAACAATTTCGGCTTTCAAAAAAAACCCCAATCTTCAAAACCTCTTAGTTAAATCTCTTTTTAGTTCACATAGGAAACCGTATACACTCCCAGAACTTCATCATTATAAGAACCGGAAATTCATTCACAATCCTCATAATAATAAGTCTTCCCCATCTTATGGCTCCTTCTCATTACAGGATTCTAATATTATTTACATTATTACATGTACCATCTGCCAAAAACATTATATAGGGGAAACTCAGAATGCCTTGGTTGTTCGACTACAACAACATCTCCGCAATATTCGTCTAAACAATATTAAAACACAACTGGTCCTACATTTCCAAACCCACACACCAGAGAACCTGATCATTTCGGGTCTGGAGACCGGTCCCCTCTGGACCTCGGGACAGAGGAAATATGCTGAACGTTCTTGGATCCAGAGGCTGGGAACACTGACACCCTATGGCTTGAATGAAATTTGTTAAAACTACCAATATGTGATGATCCTGCTTTGATTTAACAGCCTTCCCTTCCTTGTTTTTTTTTTTTTTTTTTTTTTTTTTTTTCTCTCTCTCTAGTATAACTAGACCTAACCTCCCAGCCCTAATCTTAACATTTTTGATGAATTTTAAATTCTACTTTCACTGCACCCCTAACCTTAACCCTTAACCCTTTCCTTTCCTAACTTCAACTCTCCCCCCCCCCCCCCCCCCCTCCCCCTCCCCCACTACCCGCCATCCTTACCCTCACCCTCCCTCCCTCTCCTAACCTTAACCTCCTTCCTTCTTTCCCAACCTTAATTCCCTCTATACCCCTAACCTTAACCCGTTCCTTCTCCTAACCTTAACCGTCTCCCCCTCTTCATCCAAACCCTAACCATAAAACCCCCCCCCCCCCCCCCCTTCCCTCTCCTAACCTTAACCTCTTTCCTTTTCTCCTAACCTTAATCCCTTCCATACCCCTAACCTCAACCCTTTCTTCCCCCTTACCTTAACCGTTTCCCCCTCTTAATCCAAACCCTAACCAGTAAACCCCCCCCCCCCCCCCCCCTAACCTTAACCCTCTTCCTTTTCCCCTAACCTTAATTTTTTCCATACCCCTATCCTCAACCCTTCCCTCTTTCTAACCTCAACCGCCTCCCCCTCATAATCCTTACCCCAAAACCCTTTCCCCCCCCTCCTCCCCCCCTTCCCCTCCTTTCTCCCTTTTTTTTTTTTTTTTTTTTTTTTTTTTTTTTTTTTTTTTTTCTCTCTCTCTCCCACGTTGAACACAGGCAACTCCAGTAACCTACCTAATGACTCCAAGATTGAAAATATGATTATAACAAGATTAACAATTCAATAAAGTTTTGGATCGGACTGTTTTTGCCTTGCTTATGCCGCTGTGACTGCTGATATCATATGGTTTAATATCTGGGTTCTCGGAGTCTCTCCCAGACTCGGCACCTATTTTAAGTTTTTTATCTCCCCTAATTTTATCATAATTTGTTTTACAATTTCTCTTCACCTTTATGATATGAATTTTGATTTCCTTTTTATATATTTATTTATTCTATTAAATAATATTATCTCTTTGTTTATTCATTCCTTTAAGTATAGCTCCACCCACACACAGGTACACACAAATTATTTCTTATATACATATAGATATATACACACACTAGCTATTACTATATATAGACCTAACTAAACTGCTTCTGGTGTGTTCTTTTTTCCTGTACCTTTCGATTGTGTGTCTTAAATAGCTTTTTATTAGAAGAATATTGGAATGCCTTTGTTTATTGTCTGGCTTGCACTTCCTACTATATACGCTCCCATTCTAAATAAATATTTTCAGGAGCTTTTGCATGTCCTTTTAACAATTTGCATGATTCAAAAAAAAAAAAAAATTTTTTTTTTTTTTTATTAATTCCAACTTTGAATCTCTTGAATTTAGTGCAACATTCCCCTAAACACAAAGCACTTACACTTCTATACTAAATTATCATTGTTTCTCTTCCCAATTTAATATATAATTACAATTATTATGTCTTTGTTATTTAATTTTCTTATTCCTTTTTATTGTTATATCGATTTTTAAATTATTATTCTTCTTTTCCCTTACTGTTACCTCACCGCACAAAATTCGGCCAATAGGAGGCCCAACTCTCTGAGTTCTGCTTCCCGGCCGCCTGCCATTGTTGTCAGCAGTCGCACTGGTACATGTGTTCCTTCCTCTTCCTCCTTGTCCCCTCCTGGACTCGTACCCTGGGCCCCAGTGGGATGGTCCGTGACCTGTACTGCTTGGCCACGAGCACAGGACTACTTATCAACTCTATCCGGTCCCCCTTTTAACCACTATTTCCCTGATGTTGTGTCCGCACAAAATAGAGTCACTTTTTGCTTTCCCTTCCCCGGTCTGTTTTTTTCTTGTTTTGTTCCTGCCGGGTTTCGATCCCTGTTCTTCTGCGCCTGGGGCCGTTGTGTTGCCACTGGTCTACAGGCTGCATAGATCCCCCTACATATAACGTTAACATAATCCCCAATTCTTTAAATATATATATATATTTTTTTTTTTTTTTTTTTTTTTTTTTTTTCTTTTTTTCTTTTTTTCTCCCTCAACTATTGCTGATTATGAAAAATTCTTTTTGGTAGGCCCGTGCAACTTAAATCATATTATGATTTATAAACCCAAACCCTAACCCAACCCTAACCCTAACCCTAACCCACTAACCCTAACCCTAACCCTAAACCCTAACCCTAACCCTTTAAAAATAATTTAATAACAACAAATATACAATGGAAATACATTCAACTTAATTAAAAATACATGAAAACCAAAGACGATAAAGAAAAAACAAAAAGAACTAACTAAAAACTAAAGAACAACATTGACGAAAACTAAAAACTTTCTCAGAAAAGCCAAGTAGGCGGTCCTAAAGAAAACTATAAATACCAGAGAGGAGCAGCTTCTCCCTCATTTTATTTTCGTTTTTTGGGGGGTACACATGCACCTTAGCCTGAAGAAGATCCAATCTGATCGAAACGTCGCGAGCAGGTGCATGATGAAAAGGCCTAATGGGGAATAAGTTAAATTAAAATTTATATTATTTTATTTCATTTAAGTTACTATTTTATTTAATTTAAAAACAAATAAAAAATAGTAAACTAAAATAAACTAAATGCTTGGTGAGGTGATCAGGGGGCCCCCCGGTAATGGCGAGTGCACCCTTGGCCGCCTCCTCACGGGGGCGACCGTCTCAGTTCCACAACCTAACCAGCCAGAGCCTAACGGACCAGGGCCCCCTGATTTCCAAACCAAGCTAATCCCAAAACCAATTGAAGATTCCAAAGTATCCCAAACTCAAATTAATAAACCAATTATGGACTAAAATTAAAAAAACCCAATCTGGACCCTAAACTTAACCTAATTGACCCAAGACCTAAAGTAAAACCCAATTTGGACCTAAAAATAAAACTAATTAGACACAACCCTAACCCTAACCCTAACCCTAGTGACTTCTGACACTTACCTGAAACCTAAACCTAACCCTAACCCTAACCCTAACCCTAGAGTTTGCAACCCTAACCCTAACCCTAATTTGGAGACCCGCTAGTTAGTAAAACCAAATAGGAATATTATGCTCCGGGAAGAGGAAATACCCCGTCGAAGCTCAGAAATAAAGAAAAAGTCAAGTATGAAGAAAAAGCCAAATATAAAGAACAAGTAAGAAATAAAAGGAACTAACTAGTGCCGAGGCTAAGAAGAAGGAAGGGTAGGAGTTAAAAGCAAAAGGCAAGGAGGTTGGAGAAGGAAAAGGAAAGGAAGGATGGAAGTAGTCAAGAGGAATTGGAGGGAAGGAAGGATAGGAGAAGGACAAAAGGAGGGAACTTGGTGAACATATACTCACCCGGGGACTTACCTAAAAAAAGTTAAGACAAACAAACAAAAAAACAAATACTTACCTGAAAAAGCAGAAATACTTACCTGAAAAAGCAGAAATACTTACCTGAAAAATTAAAAATAAATACCTGTGGAGATAAAAAAATACAAATACTTACCTTAAAATATAAATAAATACAAGAGGCATGAAAAGGGTTTAAAAATAATTTAATAACAACAAATATACAATGGAAATACATTCAACTTAATTAAAAATACATGAAAACCAAAGACGATAAAGAAAAAACAAAAAGAACTAACTAAAAACTAAAGAACAACATTGACGAAAACTAAAAACTTTCTCAGAAAAGCCAAGTAGGCGGTCCTAAAGAAAACTATAAATACCAGAGAGGAGCAGCTTCTCCCTCATTTTATTTTCGTTTTTTGGGGGGTACACATGCACCTTAGCCTGAAGAAGATCCAATCTGATCGAAACGTCGCGAGCAGGTGCATGATGAAAAGGCCTAATGGGGAATAAGTTAAATTAAAATTTATATTATTTTATTTCATTTAAGTTACTATTTTATTTAATTTAAAAACAAATAAAAAATAGTAAACTAAAATAAACTAAATGCTTGGTGAGGTGATCAGGGGGCCCCCCGGTAATGGCGAGTGCACCCTTGGCCGCCTCCTCACGGGGGCGACCGTCTCAGTTCCACAACCTAACCAGCCAGAGCCTAACGGACCAGGGCCCCCTGATTTCCAAACCAAGCTAATCCCAACACCAATTGAAGATTCCAAAGTATCCCAAACTCAAATTAATAAACCAATTATGGACTAAAATTAAAAAAACCCAATCTGGACCCTAAACTTAACCTAATTGACCCAAGACCTAAAGTAAAACCCAATTTGGACCTAAAAATAAAACTAATTAGACACAACCCTAACCCTAACCCTAACCCTAGTGACTTCTGACACTTACCTGAAACCTAAACCTAACCCTAACCCTAACCCTAACCCTAGAGTTTGCAACCCTAACCCTAACCCTAATTTGGAGACCCGCTAGTTAGTAAAACCAAATAGGAATATTATGCTCCGGGAAGAGGAAATACCCCGTCGAAGCTCAGAAATAAAGAAAAAGTCAAGTATGAAGAAAAAGCCAAATATAAAGAACAAGTAAGAAATAAAAGGAACTAACTAGTGCCGAGGCTAAGAAGAAGGAAGGGTAGGAGTTAAAAGCAAAAGGCAAGGAGGTTGGAGAAGGAAAAGGAAAGGAAGGATGGAAGTAGTCAAGAGGAATTGGAGGGAAGGAAGGATAGGAGAAGGACAAAAGGAGGGAACTTGGTGAACATATACTCACCCGGGGACTTACCTAAAAAAAGTTAAGACAAACAAACAAAAAAACAAATACTTACCTGAAAAAGCAGAAATACTTACCTGAAAAAGCAGAAATACTTACCTGAAAAATTAAAAATAAATACCTGTGGAGATAAAAAAATACAAATACTTACCTTAAAATATAAATAAATACAAGAGGCATGAAAAGGGTTTAAAAATAATTTAATAACAACAAATATACAATGGAAATACATTCAACTTAATTAAAAATACATGAAAACCAAAGACGATAAAGAAAAAACAAAAAGAACTAACTAAAAACTAAAGAACAACATTGACGAAAACTAAAAACTTTCTCAGAAAAGCCAAGTAGGCGGTCCTAAAGAAAACTATAAATACCAGAGAGGAGCAGCTTCTCCCTCATTTTATTTTCGTTTTTTGGGGGGTACACATGCACCTTAGCCTGAAGAAGATCCAATCTGATCGAAACGTCGCGAGCAGGTGCATGATGAAAAGGCCTAATGGGGAATAAGTTAAATTAAAATTTATATTATTTTATTTCATTTAAGTTACTATTTTATTTAATTTAAAAACAAATAAAAAATAGTAAACTAAAATAAACTAAATGCTTGGTGAGGTGATCAGGGGGCCCCCCGGTAATGGCGAGTGCACCCTTGGCCGCCTCCTCACGGGGGCGACCGTCTCAGTTCCACAACCTAACCAAAACACCCTCACACCTAACTAGCCCGCGCCTCCTAACTGTCTCCCGGGACCCTTCCCTAACCCTAAATTCTAACCCTAATTTGGACCAACCTAAATTTACCCCCCCAATTTAATTGATATAAATCCAATCATGAAATAATTAAAAACTAAATTGACAAACCTAATTTGACTTTTGACCCTAAACTTAACCAACCCTAAATTATGGTATAATTACCCCAATTAATCTAACCTAATTTGACCTGCCTAATCTACTCTAATTTCTATATTCTATCCTAACCCTAACCAAATCTAACCCTAACCCTAACCCTAACCCTAGACCTTACCTTGACCCTGGTATCCCTGTCTGGTCTAAATTATTTGCTCCGGGTTTGTGGGTTATCCCGTGAAGCTAAGTTCTTTTGTCGTGCCCCGGGAGGTTGTGGACCCCGTGAGGCCAATTCGGACTACATATACATACCATTCAGTGCCGAGACAGACTAGAGGAAGGATAGGAAGTATGGGGAAAGGAGAGGGGGGAGAGAAAGAAATGAAAAGGAAGGAAGGATATTAAGGAAGAACAGTGGGATGGAAAGGAAAGAGCAGGAAGGAATGAAAGAGGGGAATTATGACTAACTAAATTAATAATTGGACAAACACATTGGATCAAAAAATATCTTTATTAAAAAAAACAGTAACTTGGTGAATAAATACTCACCTGGGGACTTACCTGAAAAAAAGTTAAAACAAAAAATTAATAAAACAATACTTACCTGGATACCTGTGGAAGAAAAAATATACTTACCTGAATTACTTACCTGGAACTTACCTGAAAAAACAAAATAACAAATACTTACCTTAAATAAATATGGATTAAAATCTTTATTAAAAAACAACATTAAAAACATGATTAAAACAATTACAATTGGCATTATATGGGTCTTACTTTAAAAATCTATTCATGATTGAGGTTAATTGAAAGCAAACTCTAAAACAAACTAAAAATTCTAAAAACAAGTTAAAACAGAGTGGGCGGAACTCAAGAGAGTATATAAGGCCAAGCCCGGCACATACTCTCATTTCTTTTCTTTTCTTTTTTGGGGAACATCATGTGCACTTAGCCTGAGGAAGACCAAACAAGGTCGAAACGTCGCGACAGTGCACACAGGCCTATTTTTGTTTATTTTGGGGTTTATTATGTTTTATTATTTGATTTATTTTAATTTAAAAAAACAAATAATTTAAAAACAAATTTCGGATGGGAACTGGGAGGCGACCTGCTGATGGCCAGTGCATAGGCCATCCCCTCACGGGGATGGCCAAAACACCCTCACACCTAACCATCCCCCAGGGGATGGCGCCCTTCTCTTTCCCAAAACCTAACCCTAACCTAACCCCTAACCCTAACCCACTAACCCTAACCCTAACCCTAATTGGACTTCTAAAAATAAAAGGAATAATTCAAATTATAATGATAAATCTCTAAATTTTGACCAACCCTAATTGACCTGCCTAGCTCCACCCAGATTCCAGACTCTAACCCTAACCCTAACTAAATTTTAATCGGACACTAAACCCTAACCCTAATAGCTCGCAAACCTGACACATCAACCCAATTTGGATGCCCGCTGCCTAGTCATATTGCTCCTGGGAAAAGGACTGCCCCAGTGAAGCCCAAATTGTATTGCCCACGGGAAGAAGCATACCCCGCATGAGGACAAGAATCGGACTACGGTAGTGCCGAGGCTAAGGAAAGAGGAGATTGCAGGATAGTGAAGCGAAAAGCGAGGGGGGAGGAGGAAGAGAAGAATAATGAAAGGAAGAAAGGAAAGAAGATGCAGTGGGATGGAAAGGAAAAAGCAGGAAGGAGAGAAAAGAGGGGAAATATGATTATAATATGAATATAAATATGATTAAAATTTGGATAAACAGTAACTTGGTGACCAAATACTCACCCGGGGACTCACCTGAAAGAAAAAAAGAAAAAAACAAAAAGTTAATAAAATTATACTTACCTGGAAACCTGTGAAAGAAAAATTAAAAAGAATAATTATACTCACCTGAATTAATTACCTGGATACTTACCTGAAAACTTACCTGTAAAAGAATAAAAATAAGTTAAAAACAGTTACAATTGGAATAAAAATACAAGTAAAAATAAGTATAAATATAAAATGGATTAAAAATTGGGTTAAAAACTATGTATAAAAAACTATTGATATAAATATAAAAATTGATATTAAAATAAGGCCTAAAAATAATTAAAACTAAAAACAGTATCATCCACAATTGATTGGCATTAAAATTATATAAAAAATCTATTAAAACCATTGGAATACAAAAGAAAAAAGAAAAAACTAAAAACCGCAAATTGGAAACCTAAAACTAACATTCGGTTAAAACAAAACTTAAGGACAGCCAAAGTGGGAGGAGTCAGGGAGTATATAAAAGGAGAAGCGCTCCAGCTCCCTCATTTCTTTTTTGTTTTCGGGGAGAGCACACACCTTTAGCCTGAAGAAGACCTAAATCAGGTCGAAACGTCGTGGCGGTGTGTGTTGGGAAGGCCTGTTTTATGGGGAATATTTTATTTTTTGATTATTTTATTCGTTTTTTATTGTGATTTAATTTAAGTTAAAATAATATAATAAAAAAACAAACAAACAAACAAAAACACGACTCAGTATAGGGGACCAGGGGGTCCCTGGGAAGTGCGAGTGCACCAAGGGACCATCCCCCAGGGGATGGCGGCCTTTTCCTTTCCCAAAACCTAACCCTAATCCTGATCATCCCTATTCCTAACCTAACCTTAACCTAACCTTAACCTCAATCCCCCACCCCAAAAATAAGGAGAAAACCTTTTTAAAGCATTTTACAAAGTAAATATGCCACCTGTGCCAGAGCAGCTCAGAAAACCAATGAGCCTCTTGTCCCCTAACCTAACCCTATCTTGAGTCTAGAGAAGAAAAAAAAAAAAACTCCCACCCTAACCCTAATCCTTTCATAAACATCTTAAAAAAATTAAACTGCAACATGCCCTTTAAATCCACCTTGGATCATAATTCTATTGACTTTATGGACACAATGTTGAAAGGATCCAAATTCCATAAAACTAATAAACTAGATATCAAGGTGTTTTTCAAAGAAACAGATACCCATGCTTTGCTCCACAGGACTAGCTTTCACCCCAAACATACCTTTACAGGTCTTATCAAATCACAATTGTTAAGGTGTCATAGGATCTGCACCTGCATTGAAGATTTTAGAGGCCTCTAGGATACTCTTCTCTGCACTGGCCACCAGAGGGTACTCTAGGTCCATTCTTAAAACATGCTACCTCCAAAGTTCCTCCAAATTAGGCCCCATGATGTGTCCAGCATAATTCCTTTTGTCAACACGTATTCGGCCTTTAAACTGGTCAGGGAAATCAGGAATAACTTCTCTTCTATAACCATAGGGTCATTGCTGCATTCAGAAAGAATAACATTTTGAAGGATTACCTTGTTAAAGCCAAAATCAAACCATCATTTGACCCCAAAAGAAAACCATGAGATGAATTCTTTAAATGGCAAATCTGGGTGTCTAATAGACATAACCAAAATGTATTCAAAATTGCCAGTCAGGGAAATATTAATACTGAAAACTGTATATACATAATAATTTCTGGCAGTGGACTGGTCCTCTTAATTTTCTACCCTAACCCACAGCCTAACATCACGGTGGTACACATAAACAGGCCTTTTTTAATAGGGTTTAATTTCATTTTAATTAATGTATCTGTTTTTATTATTTTATTTAATTTAAATTAAAATATACATAACAAAAAACATTACCTGTTGTGGGGACTGAGGGACACACTTTGCCACCTAACCCTAACTCTTGCACAATTTTTAGTGGTCACAGGAAGGAAACGTGATGTCGCCAAGTTGCCATTATGCATTTGCCATTCAAAATCTCTTCACTCTTCTTCCCAGTACTCCTCCAGAGAGTGTGAATCATAATTACCTGTATGTCAATGATTAACTAAAAGGTTAAACATTGGAACAGAACTGAAACCCACACAGACAGGTGTAAAGAGAGAACTAAGCAAGGGCTCAAGAAACAGAGAAAGAGAGAGAGCGAGAGAGAGAGGTAACTTTCCTTTTCAGTCTTGGCTGTTCAAACTGCAGCTGAAGCTCTGACACTCAGTCAGAAGCTGTTTAGGTTCTGGATACTTTCTGTTGTTTACTGAAGGAGTTCTGACAGACATGGACCTACTGCCTTCTCTGTTGTCCACACTGAAGATGCTGGATCCGAGTACTCTGGACCAGGAGTATAATGTAAGTATCAGTCCACTTTCAGAGCTCAACGTGTTTTAATAAGACCCTCCACGTTCCTGATTTAAATTTATCCTCAGCACAATGCAAATCAGCAAAACCTCAGCTAATTATATATGTCACTCATAAACGGGAATAGTAGTTCAGGAAACAAAACAAACACACTCTGAATGTTTCCTTCTCTTGCTGAAGCAGAATAACTAAAGAAAAGTTCCTCTCGTGTGCGTGAGCCGTTCTACAGCTGATCTGAAATTTCTGTCTTTATCTGATCAGGAATTCTGCTCATTCTTTGGAGCAGTAATGATAAAAAATCAACTCCAAAGCCTCTAATGCTCTAAATATCTGTTTGTCCGTGTCTCTCTGTCCAGAAGTGAAGCAGCAAAGCTCCAGTCAAGGAGTTAAGTAGATCCAAATCCACTGAAGTCAGTTTCACCAAGCAAACAGAAAGAATCATCTGGAGGAATAAAAGTTCTAAGAACGTCATGAATTTTGTTTTTGGATTTTTGCTTATATTGAGTTTGTGGGGTTAGAGGACATTTTTGTGAAATTTCAAGGTTGAGAAATGTTTGAATGACTGCAGGTGATTTCTGTGTTTCTTATATTTCATTGGTTTTCATATCAGTGCTGAGTTCTCTCATTGTTTTCGGTGGTCCATTCATTTTCCTCAGTATATCTTCAGCCCCATATGTGTAAATACACTCTTAAGAAATACTCTCACTTGTGTTATACCAGTGAGAGAGTCTAACTATTTACATGAGCTGCAGCTTTCACCTGATAAATCGACTGAGCCGAGCGTCATCATGCTGCTCACTGTGAAACATGCAAATCTAAACAAAATCTATGAGATTGATCTGAATATGCTTTTTATTAGACATCATGTGAATTATACTGCTGTTGCTTTTTCTTTTTCTTAAAAAAGGTTCTTAAAGCCACAAAAATATCTTCTACAAAATCAAACTGGAGAATTTATAACAGACCATTTTGTTAAAATATTTGGGCTTCAATAAATAACTGCTGAACCTTCCTGCTCCTCATACCCTCCTTTTACTCCCCCCAATTCATCACAGCTGTTTTGGGTTAGCTCATCAATTCCAGACCTTTTTTAATTGTCCTTTGTCATATCTTAGAATAAGTCATGTTAGTCAGCTCACAATCACACAGATAAATACACTGATCTATATTTGGCCCTGTGCCCAGGGTCGACTCACTCTGTCACTCATCTGTTGTGCTGAAGTCTGTTCACATTACCCAATTATTGTTTCCTGTTTCCCTCAACTGTCAGTGACATAACAGGTCTTTGTTAAAGACTCGAGTTTTCACATCTAATGTTGATAATGAGGAAAAGACACGAGTTAGGTTGGTGTGTTTGTACAGATTGGCTGTTTCTTCCTGTTCAACAGTGCAATTTAGTCAATAATCCAGCTTCCTCATTTTCTCCCAGGTTTGCTTATTATTAACTCAGAGCAGCTTCCTTCTTGTTGTTGCTCCTGAAATGACTCATCTCACCCTGAAACAGGGTGATGAGGTGGTGCAGAGCGTCGCACCAGCTTTCATGTCCTGTCACTGATCTGATACTGGAGCTCTGTGACTTAGAGGAACCAGAGAGGGACACAAGTTCAGAGGTCATCTGTAAGAGATTGTATGATGTTGATGCAGAACTTATTTTAACCCCAATCACCATCTTTTTCTCAACCTGACCTGAACATGATCATTATTAGAGTAATCATGGCAACATACAATATAGATGCTTTTTACAATATAGATGGGGTAAAATGTATTCCTGTAAACATGATTATCGGGATGCAGCACACCTGCTGCCACAGAGATTTTGTCTCAGGAGACAATAATGTTGTTAAGCAGAAGCTACAACCTGGACCCACAATGCAGACCAGAGACAAAACAGGTAGTGAGAGGAGGTTTCATAACAGTCCAGGTTGGTACACAGAAAGGCAGTCAGCACAGACAACAGTACAAAAACACACATTGAAAACAGGTGAGGGTCAGAACCAGACGAGCATAGAGGAGACTGAGGCAGGGGACGAGGGAGCTGGGGACAAGCCAGGTGCAGGAAAAGGAGACGGCAGGCTGGATGTGGCAGGTCGGAGAAGGAGTGGTTTGGTGACTGAAAAGGAAGAAGAGGGTTGTGAGGGTAGAGCCGAAGAGGGAAGTAGGTCAGCCACGCCCAGCCCGAGTCCAGCAGGGAAGGTCTGTCAATTACTCGGTGATTGTGATACCAAGGATCAGCTGACTAGGCCAAAGGAGAAGTAGGGCCATTTTCACATAGACTTCAATACAATCAGACTTCTTTTTTTTTGGGTTGAAATCAAACCTAGAATGCTGTGATTACATAGCATGCAAAGTCAAGTAAGAGTGCCAATCTGACCTCTTCATGGTCATTAGATTGAATGCTGCCTTAATGCTCTTCAGCGTTGCCTTCGGTGTACAGATCCAGAGTCCAGGTCCTGCTTTATACAGTCTTTGGATCAGACTGATGTAATGATATCCAATTCTGACCCGCTTTTTGTAAATATTATTAATATTAATATACTTGTCTCTACTAAATGTGGTGGTTCAAAGGTTTGGCATAGACCTGTTTTCAGTTTAGGTTTTACGGTACGAACCTGATAGAAACAGCTCTGCACGCAGCAGGACTAAACTGTCACGACAGAACATTGATGATGTCAAACACACGGTTCCTGTTATATCCGTGAGTCCAACTTCTCCTTTAGGTTCATTGTTTGTTGTTTTGTTCCTCAGTCATCTAATTTTCTTTGCATCCTGCCTGTAACAGTCAGGACAGTTGAGGAGGCTCAGCTGTTTCGGACATGGTTACTTCAGGGTTCATTTGGGGTCGTCAACATCAGCATCACAGCTGAATGACCACAGAAGAGGAGGGTCCTGATAATTTTTTTCAGGTCCCCAGCCCCCCCATAATATAATGATATATACATGATATAAACCTGCTACATGAACTGACCTCTTAACTGTGCTTGTGTGAACGGCAGGTGGTGCGCTCACACACCATGTCATTGAAGAGGGATCTCGGTTTGACCACCGAGGTCGGTGCTCTGAAGGAAAACGTGAAGAAGAATAGATACAAAGACATCCTGCCCTGTAAGAGTTTGGTGCCTTCTGTGTCTTCTTTCCTTTCCTCACTCAGTCCCTTGTTCTTCTTGTTTTGTCTTGTCATGTGACACAAATTCCAGTTTGTAAAACAAATTTCCAGAAAAACCTTTTTCAAGAGGGTGATCTGTTGTGTGTTGTAGATGACCAGAGTCGTGTGGTTTTGTCTCTGACGACAGACTCTGACAGTGACTACATCAATGCAAGCTTCATCAAGGTAACAGCTCATCTTCCGCTTCAAACACCAACAATAGAAGATATGTAGGATCCAAATGAGACACATCCCTCAAACAGAACAGTATGGTGGTCCAGAAGGATCAACAGTAGTGCAAAAGCAGCAATGCAAATACATGTTCTTATTTTGTTGCTTTTATTTTTGTGCTGACTCCTCTGGGCCACCGTAGAATGGCACACACACACACCTTACAGATAGATCGAAGGCTCAAACCTTGAAAACCCAACTGAGGTCTTACGCCAATAGCAGTGATGGTCACCCATTTGTCCTGCAGGGGGCAGCAGCAGACAAAAAGTACATCGCCTCTCAAGGCCCACTAAGTTCAACTGTAGTCGACTTCTGGAGGATGATCTGGCAGCACGATGTGAAGGTCTCACACACAGTCAGGCACTAATGTCCATTTCACTTCCAGGAATTAGTTCTGGTAGTAAAGACTCGGAAAACACAACAAGAACTAGAATTCAAAATCAACTCAAACCTCATCTTCAGGCGCTGACTAATTTCTGACCTGTGCATGTTTTTTTGTTTCAGGTGATCGTCATGGCCTGCAGAGAGATTGAGATGGGAAAGGTAAAACCAAAAAAATTCAGGGGTTGAAAAGAATATAAAAACAGTTCAATTCATTTTAACACAAGGAAGTTTTTTTTTTTTTCAAATATTTCTTAAAAAAAATCAAAATTGAAAAAGCTGTAATTCATATATAATAAAAAAATCTAAATATGTAATAAAAATTTTTTATCAAATTGCTCTTTTCCTCGTAACTTACATTTTTTGAAATATGAACTGTTACTAATGATTACATAAGAGATATTGTAAAAATATGATATATATATTTATGCTGAATGTGTGTGTTTCTGTCTTTATTGGTGTTCTCTGCAGAAGAAATGTGAGTGTTACTGGGCTCCAGTTCATCAGTCCGCTACATTCGGGCCATTCACCGTCCACTGTGTGAGAGCAAAAAGGAGCCACATTTATCAAATGATCATTAAATTCCTGCTCTGTTATGCTAATGTTTAATCCAAATTCTTAAATTGTTGCACCTTTATGAATTGTAACAGATTCAAACCAAATATAAATTCATTATTTATTTTTTTTTACTTATCCAGTTTGTGTATTTTGAACAGGTTGTTTATTGTGTTTCCAGGAGGGGGACACATATCCCAATGAAGACATGGTGATCAGAAGTTTGACTGTCACGTACCAGCAGGTCAGAGCCAAATGGCTGGTCTACTAACAGAAACAATCCCACACCAAACAGAGCTGTTTGACAGATGACAGACTGATTATATTAAAACAAGAAATTTAAGCAATAACTTTTTTCTCGTTTCTTGCCCACCCCCCCTCCAAAAGGAAAACCGGTCAGTGATTCAATATCAGTTCCTGTCGTGGCCTGATCACGATATTCCCAACAACACTGCAGGAGTTCTGGACCTTCTGGAAAACATTAGGAGCAGCCAGAGGGCACACAGCTCACCTCTGCTCATACACTGCAGGTACACACACAAACGCACACAGAGAGACAGACACTCAGAGACATACACACAGACACACAGCTCACCACTGCTCATACACTGCAGGCACACACACCCAAACACACATTCTACTAAATGGCTGCTAATTACGCATCATTAATGAGAGTTGTTTTAGCCAGCAGTACAGATCACAGGTCAGATGGTCATTAACATGCAACAGGCTGTATCACACATATGGCTGCTTATCACAGACACACACACACACACACACACACACACACACACACATGCTCAGAGAACAGGAGGCTGTGAATATGCAGCAGATAACACCAGCTAACAATTGCACAGTTAACATGCAGGCTGCATCTGTCCGTGTGTGTTGTAGTGCAGGCTGCGGGAGGACAGGAGTCATCTGTGCTCTTGACTACATTAATGACCTGCTGGTTACCAAGGTAACACATGATAACACAACACATGAACATGAAGCTGCTCCATGTTCAAGTCTCTTCTTTGTTTATGCTTCTACACTTAATGTAGAAATTGAAGCAGCTCCTGTTGTGTGTCACTGTATGTGACTCACTGTGTCTCTTTTGTGTGTCAGCAGCAGATCACATCTGACTTCAGCATCATGAAGATTGTCCTGGAGCTGAGGAGACAGAGGCCGTCAGCAGTCCAGACTAAAGTAGGTCTAGAGCAGAGCACACAAACATAAAAACAAAACCAAAATTCTCCAGTGTGTTAGAGTTAATGTCTGTTGTTAGTCCGTTTTGTTGAGTTGATATAAAACATTACACAGCTGAGTGGGTGACCCAAGCCTCAGTCCAGGTCCAGTCACACATGACAACACACAACGCTGACTAGCACACACTTCTCCAACATTAAATCACCATCCAACACACACACAGGTCACGTGACCGTCTTCACTGAGTCTCCCTCATCTGCAGGATCAGTATCAGTTCATCTTCTCAGCTGTCATCTGTTTGTTCGACCGGCTGCTGCAGCCCAAGGGCCGACAGCTCTACTGCAACCTGTCCGAGGTAAAGTCACATTCACCGTCGCTAATCAACAATATGTTCAGGAGGAAGTACACAGAGCACAGCTGCAGTAACAGGAAGTGACTATGAGAGCTGACTTCCTGTATGAAAATTGACTGCAACAGGCAGAGAGCAGAGGCTCAATAATGTAGAGTTTTTAACAAGGCAACACCGGCAGACAGGTAGGTTGACTCCAACACAACACAACACAACGCTGCACTATAAAGATGCAACATGTTCCCCTGAAGAGACAACAGACCTGCTGATTAGCACAGTTACTGATTCAGGTCTTTTCTCAGGTCTGGAGCTCAGTGATCACAAGTTTCATTAAAAAGGGAAACACATGTTCTACTCATTTCCTAAAATGTAATAATGTAATGATGCCTACCAAAAAACACTATTTAACCTCTTGTAATCTTGCTATAAACATCTTGATACCTGAATTTATTTACATTTGTCTAAAAAATAAGTTCTTTTTCTTTTTTGCTTTCAAGCAGATGCTAAATTAAGCTTAGATTGTTGATTTGACTATAGCACATAGAATAGATAGAGGTATGTATTCAACAAGGACAAAACAGGATTGGGGGAATAAAAACAGATATGGAGCGGTTTAAGGCGAATTCATAACAATTGGCGTCAAGGGGTTAATGACTATTATCACAATGTTTACAATTACAATTACAATACAAATCAGTTACGAAAAATGTATATGAGCATAATTAATGTTGCCAGTTTGTTGAAAGTCCTCCTCCTGTAGACACTTTTATCCCTATTAAAGCAGCTATTTGCAGGATTTATTACTAACACATGGCATAATGCCAGTTTATTGTTAGCATTAGCAGCTATTTACTTACTTACCCTGTCCAAAAACTCCAAACACTACAAAATGGCTTCTATGACACCGAGTTCATTGACTCGGAACCACAAAGGGAAGAGCTTTGATGGTATCACGCTCATTAACACGCTCTCTTCAGTACATAACAAGGAATTAATACAAAAAGAAGCAAAACAAAATAACTAGTTTCTGCCTATTGAGACTTCGGCAAGTAAAGATGTGACATTGCTGATGCTGAACTCACAGTTGCTTTTATGGTGGTGAGTAAACAGTTGTTGATGCTAATGATAATGCTAACATGAGTTATGTAGCTGTGAAAACTTTCTGATGGCTCCATTAATTCATAAGTCTGACATCTGGAGCCAAATCAGTTTATAGTGTACAGTTGTGGAGAGTTGTGTGTTGTACAGATGACACGTGATGAAACTGGAGGTGGATTAGCTCAAAGTGTCACACAGAGTCAGAGACAAAGTTACAGTTCAGATTTGAACTGTTGGACATTAGGTTATCAGTCTGTCTGGCCATCTGTCCATCTGTCTGTCTGTCTCTGAAACTATTTGTTTCTTTATCATCTGCAGGAATCAGAGAGGACAAAACCTGTTCAAGCTGGCAATAGGTATGTTCATCCATCTGTCCGTCCATCTGTTCAACCTTCTGTCCTCCATTCCCATTTGTTACCATGTTAACACAACAAATGAGTACCATGAGGGCCCGATACAGGAAACTGGACAAGAGGGAAAGAAGGACAGAGAAAGAAATTGGAGAAAAGAGGATTGTAAACATTAAAAAATACACAGGAGAGCAGAGAACAAGTGCATAGCAGATGATGAGATGAATAAAAAAAGTCATAAGAGAATATGGGTGAATAGAGCAGGACATTATAGCCAATTATGGAGTCCCACAGGGCTCGGTACTTGGACCAATCCTCTTCACTTTGTATCTGCTTCTTTTAGGCAACATTATCAGGAAACACAGCATCAATTTTCACTGTTATGATTTGACGCTAGATAAATAAATCTGATTTAATTTCATTTGACATTAGAAGGTAAAAAAGAGGAAGTGAAGAAAGAATGATATGGATGAGAAAGAGTGAGAAAGGAAAGAAGGACAAAAAAGTGAAGAAAGAGAGGAGACAAAACATAAACAGTTATTAAGGAGAGGATGGAGAAACAAGAAACTACATAAATAGAAAGGAAGAGAATGAGTGAGATTCAAAACAAAGCAGATTCCAATCCATGATCTCCCATCCTGGCTACAATCAGTTTAACTATGACAACAGCAGTTACATGACCCAATCAGGAAGAAGAGGACTGAGTGACTTCCTGCTGAGGCGTAAATAGGCAGCAACAGTGTGTGTGTCCACAACATTAAAACATATTATTGCACTGATGCAATGGGACCTAATGATGCATTGTGTCAAAGTGTAACATCCTGTTGCTAATGTCTGTTAGCTACGGAAAAAATTATTGTGAATGATCGATCTGATTGGTTGTATATTCTGCTGAAAGGAATAATTTGACTCTTGTTTTTTATGTTAAATGGTTAGCTTAATTTAACATAAAACTTGGCATCAGGACACAGCTAACCTGGATGTGGGCAAGTTCACCTACAAACAACTACGGAACTCACATTTGTGTTATTTATTCAACCTGTTTATATGGAAAGTGCAGTTTTAAGAGGAGAATGGCAGAACTGGTGTAGCACAAGTGTAGAGAACTGGGATTGATGGGGGAGGCTGTTAGCTTTGGTCAGCAGCTAACATACACCCATATTTCCCTCTGTGCAGATCATCAAAGTTGATTGACATGAATGACACTTACGCTGTGGTCAACAAACCCAAACAGTCCCACCCACCTTCACCAAGCCCCACCTACTCAACCATGGCTCCAGCCACATCCAGCAGGTAAAGCCACACATAAAGTTTAAATAGTTCAAATCAGTGTTGGAAAAAAATGGTAACTTGCATTTTTTCTTCTTTTTTTGTCAAGACTTCCACCTTAAGTTCATATTTTGAATATTTTTTCATCAGGTTGTTAATCAATGAAATCCAGGACATTAGAGATGTAACACAAAATCTAAACAAAAAGTGTAAAGTGAAGTAAATTCTGAGGAGCCTGAAACCTTCATTCTATCTATTGACCATCAGGGGGTGACTCCACTGGTTGTAAGAAGTAGTCAGATTGTGTTGAAGTGTATGGGAAAATGTCCCTCCTACTCCCTTTATGTATTATGGTCTTCACTACAACATGAGCCTTGGGAGGTTTTTACACCCCTTTTTAGTTGGTGTTTGGCAGAGTCAAACAGGGAGAAAGAAAAATGGAGATTGACAAACAGCAGGGTCCCTGGGAGATCCCAGGAGGCCGCATTTTTACATGGCATATGCTCTGACCATTTAACCACCAGGGATACAAATACATTTTTTAATTGATGCTCCATTTAGAGGGAAATTGACCTGAAAAAGGGGGGGGGGGGGGGGGGGGGGGCTACTGTGTGAGTTTGAAAAAAGTTTCTAAAAACAACTCATTGGAAAAACAACCACAAGGTCATTTTATCAACTTTGCTATGAAGTTACTTTCTTATGTTTTGTCAAGTTGAGATCAGCAAACAACTCCTGCATATTCTGCATAAAAGCTGAGGCAACAATTCATTTTTTTTTACATTAACAGGAACAAAACTTAAAATACCCAAGCCTAGCTGTGTCACTGATATTGGCTGTGAGTCACTACTTCTCAGCTTTCAGAAACTGCTGGAATTTGTCAGATAGAGGAAAAATTTGCAAACTTGCCATAATTCAGAGTGTGTCGGCCGCCAGCAACAACGCTTGGTTAAAAGGGTTAATAAACAACATACCAACAAGTCAAGTGTAATAATTTGAATGGGGGCACTCAGGTTTGATTCATCCTGAGCACTTGTTGTTGGTTGGGTTTTATCTCCAGCTGTCAACTGTACTTTACTTGGGAATGTTTGGCCTTCCTTTTTAAACCCGGTTTCTTCCTGCCCCCCCTCGTCCCAGGAGCCCACCCGCCTCCCATCACTATGACAATGACCCCGGAGCGTCAGCTCCTATCTACAGCTCTGTCCAACCACGAGGGAAACCACAAAGCATTCTTCTCTCTGCCACGCCCATCTATGACACAGCAACACCTGCCAGTCATAGGCTGGGGGACGCACTACTGCCAAACAACAATAGAGATTATCAACTGGTGTCAGGTAACAACCAGAGTCTGTCTCTGAACCTAGTCCTCCACTCTGGTCTGAAGAGCCTTAATCCTGCATTCTATCTAATAGCCATCAGGGGATGATTCCATTTATTGCAGAAAGAAGTCAGGTTGTATTGAAGACTATGGGTAAATGCCCAAAATCTCACATGGTTTATTAGCTTATTATCTTTAATTTGTTAAGTATATGTTTGTTTATTGTTCATTTTCTGCCAAATTAAGACAAATGTACAAATTTTAAGGGACCCAACAAATCCACCATGAATCAACACCTGGACACAGTAGAGGAAAAAAATGCCCTTTGAAAGGCGGAAACTTCAGACAGAATCAGGCTCAGTTTACAGTCTCTTGAAGAGAAATGTGAACACATGACTGAACAGACTCTTTACTTCCAGCTGAAGGATTTTCAAAAACAGATGATGATTATGAAGAATTCTCTTCTTCGGTCACAGATGTGTCCAACATTTGCTCGCCTGGTGGCATCGGTCAGTACACCTGTACAGTCTGTCCTCGCCTGTAGAGTCCATCCTGTTCAAGAATATGTTACTGTGTGATTTATTGTGTGTTTAAATTCAGTTGTGTTGTGTTTAAGGCTTTAACTGTCGTATCCAGAAGCCCAGAGGACCCAGAGATCCTCCTGCTGAGTGGAGCCGTCTGGAGAGATGAACTGGTCATACGGGACTCCCTGCTGCACAGAAGTACAAGGGTCCTGTCAGGAGGAAAGGGTTCAGTTTAGTCTCTGAATGTCTCTACTGCTCAGTCAAAATTATTTCCAAAGATATATGAAGGAAGCTTTCTCTCGTCCTCAGTTTTTAACCTTATTTGTCTCGGACTGTGACAGTAACAAATGATACAAAAAAAGTCCTGATGATTAACATAATGTAATCCTTTAGTAGTCCCTTGGTGGGGAAATTTGCTATTTATTGTGTCCTTTCTATTTCCAATCTCTGGACTTCCTCAATGGCAGATCTATAAAAATAAAAATACTTGTTCTCGTTATTCAAGGCTTTCTTGACGTTATTCCAACCTTTCTGATTTTGTCCTGTCTTTGGAGAAAAGACCAATGTTCTTTTTTGTGATCAGCAGCAGTGTTGACATGACCATGGTAACTGCTGCCCTGTAACACCTGGTTAGAGAAATTATAGTGAGAACCAGATGCTACCTTTTGTTTTGAATCCAGCAGGTCAGAGTTTCAGTGAGAGAAGACGCAGCTGGATCTAAAAGTGAACACCTGACATGGGTCAGGGACAACTTTGGATGCCATCTATTTCAGACCAGCTGAACAACAGCCTCTCCTGTCTCTGTGTGGAGTGTCATCAGCTCAAGTTGTAAACATACACACATAGTTGATCATGGAGATTGAACTGTAGCTGTCAGTCCAGTTATTCTTCTTCAATATTTCAGAAAATATTAAATGTATAAAAACTGATTCCATTTACATAAATTAGTCCAGTCCACTTAGTCCAGACCACCAGGGGGCAGCAGAGCAAATGCAAACCACACTGTTCTTGTGTCTCTGAAGTGAAACTGTAACTTCATCATCTCACACACACACTCACACACACTGTCCAGTGATGCCAGAGGCCTAATTGAAACCACCTTCCTCTTCCCTGTGAGAGAGGGAGTGACATCATCAGATCTGAATCAGATTACGAAAGATAGTGGTGATTCAGCACACACATACACATCTGTCCGTCACTAATTTTGAATCTCAAAAACCACTAAATGCTACTCTCTCAATGCCAGTGTACGTGTGCGTGTATTTTGCTACTTTTCACACACAGATACTGACACAATAACACACACACACACACACAGGTCATGGGTGTTGGCTTTTCAGTGGAGGAGAGACCACAGGCATCCAGAGAGAGAAGGAGAGAGAGAGAGGGCTAGTGGAAATTAAAGGACAGATTTCTGTTTTTTTATGTCACACAGACATGAAACAGTGTGTGTGTGTGTGTGTGTGAGACAGAGAGAGAGAAGGCCTGGCAGTGATGTCATCTCGACACGACTACACTGAATCTAAGCTCTGGTTAAGATGAGGCTTCATATCCGTTAATTTATCCATCTGAATTTCACTAACTAAGTCTTTGTCATTTCAGATCTACAGGATCCCAGATCCCCAGATCCCCAGGGACTTCTGAGGCCCCCCAAAACCTCAGATTTCCTCCACATAGTTTCATCAAACACACTGAGAGGTTTCACTGGTTTGACTGGACGAAGGAGCTTAAGAGACCAGGGAGTTGTTTTATGAGAAGAATCACATTATCCGGGGTGAAAATCTATATTTCTGACTTGTTGACGTTCAGTTTAAGGGAATTTTTATCTAAATACCTTTGATGGCAGCCAGTTAGCCCTGACAATTTATTTAGTTCCTTCTTTAAAATAGCAGCAGAGCTGATTGTCATGTTGCTTTTACAGTGTGGCATGTAAACCTGTGAAGCCTGATGACCTGATGATCATCTGCATTATGTTCATCTGTTCTGGGTCACGGGAGCAGCAGATTTTTTTGTCGTTGTTGTTGGTTCTGCTGCCCCACAACAAGGAAGTCCAGGTTCGGTTCCCCACCTGAAGACATCATGTTTGGGTTCATTGGTGACTAAACTGTCTGTAGGTCTGAGTGGTTGTTGGTCTCTGTCTATCTCTGTGATGGACTGGAGACCTGTCCAGGGTGACGCAGCCCCTCACCCAGAGTGAGCTGGGATTGGATCCAGAATCCCCCGTGACCTGAAAGATCAGAGGAGAAGATGGATGGATGAGATGTTGTAATTAACAACGGTGTGTCTCTATGTATGTGGGTGGGCCTTAAGGTACCTGGGGGTGTGGCTGAAATTATACATTATCATATGTTCAGTAGAGATTATTTTTTTAATACAATTCCTTTTACACAACAGCAACTCAAAAGCAAGACACAGTTTCATATTGACCACACATACACATGCACAGTAGGATGTAGAGCAGCTTCACTGAGGTACAAGATCAGAGCATGTGATGGTTAATAAATGAGCCAATGTTAGCTCAATTAGTAAACAAAGGGACCAATATCAATAAAAGCTTTTCCTGCGCATAGTTTGTATTAAAGAATCAAAACAACGGTCTGCTTTGATTTGGAATTGATTCTCTCGTCTCGTTGACTCACTGTTTTCCCAGATTCCCACCAAAAATGCTGCAAAATACAAATAAATACTCAGACAACCCAAAGTTAAAGTTAAGATACCCTAGCCACCTCCACCAACTCCTCTAGGAGGATCCTAAGGCGTTTCCCAGCCAGCCGAGAGAAATAATCTGTCCATCAGGTCCTGGGTCTGCCCTGAGGTCTCCTCCCAGATGGGCATGCCCCAAACATCTCCCCTGGGTGGAGTGCTGGGGTTATCCTGAACAGATGCCTGAACCACCTCAACTGGCCCCTTTAGATGCAGATGAGCAGCGGCTCTGCTTTGAGCTACTCCCAGACGTGTCAGAGTGGACGCTGCACCCTTTTACAGCAGAGGACCATGGCCTCAGACTTAGATGTACTGATTTTCATTCCAGCCACTTCACACTCAGCTGTAAACCTTCCCAGCAGGAGCCAGAGGTCACTGACAGAAAAAGCCCAAAGAACCACATTGTTTGCTGATGCCAGAGATGTAATTGTAAAGTTGCCAAACTTGACCCCCTCCGCCACTTGGTTGGGTTCAGGTTAGAGATACTGTCCATAAAAATTATGAAAAATCATAATTATCTGTTAAGCCAAGGTTAAATAAAAGAAACTGAATCCACTATGCAGATCTGAACAAAAATTTACTTATTAACAAAGAGTCTAAGGGGGAGAGGAGAGGAGTGAACAACAGGGCTGGGGAACTTCCAGGGAGGTAGACAGGAGGCTGGCAGAGTGTGGCAAAAAAAAATGAATGGTGGTTATGGCAGGGCACGCAGGACAAAGAAACGGACACACAGGTTAGTATGAGGTAAGCAAACAGGATCCAACAAACAAGGCTAAGCATAATCCAGGAGAAAAGGCCAATCTGGGTACCACTGGAGGATAATCAACGAACTGGTGGCAAGTGGACGATGAGACCCAGTATTTAAGCTACAGCTGAGGTGGGTGGCAATCAGCGGTGACACAGTTCAGGTGATGGAGGAGGAAATGCAGCAGAGAAGTAGGTCAGCCACACCCAGCCAGACGTAGACAGCAAAAAAAACAAAACAAGCAGAGAACACACAGAATCCTAACTTTATCTGTGTTTAGAATATATAATTAATGAACAATAATTAACCATATGGGTGTAACAGGATATTGACTCTGGCCTCAGATCATTGGCATGTATCACATTCAAGTATCACTTCTACAGCAAAGTGAAAATCCAAAGCTGACAGAAAGGAAAGAGTGAAGGAGGTAGAAATGCGGTAATAGACTGAGAGAGAAAGAGAAAGAAGGCAAAAGAGTGACGAAAATAGAAGAAGAGAGATGGCAGAGAGAGAAAGTGATGTAACTGAGTGAGATTGAGAAAGTGATGAAAAGAGAGGGAGAGAGAGTGATGAAATGGAGGGGGAGAGCGCGAGACAGCAGTTCTGCCACTGAGCCTTGTTGCTAAGCAACTGCGAAGCTCCTCTTTGAAGTTTTTCCTCATTGTTTTTTTCTAACAATGAGGTCAGCACGAAGCTCGCAGTAACCATGGCAACCACCTCAGTACCACGCCTGGCGGCTGTCCCATTCCCTGAGAGAGAGAGAGGCTATGTTTTCTGCCAAAGTGACCATAAGCTGAACTTCCATTACACTCCAGATATTTTTTCATCCTGTGTTCAGTCTCCCAGGCGACCGTCCTGCTGTCATGTGCTAGCTCAGTGCTAAAAGTTTAGAGCTTTGTTGAGAGTTGTGAGAGCAAGTTATGAAACATTAAAAGTAAAAGACTCCTGCTGAAGTCATATATATAATATATATAATGTTTCCTGGTGGTCCATTACCTGCTAAAAGCTACAGCTAACATGGAGTACCAGGAGCAGTCTCAACTTCCATCAGCATCAAACTAGGTAGAGTTTTTATTGGCCAGGTATGCGTGGGCAAAAAACGGAATTTAACTTTGTTTGAGGTTGGCTCTCTTTGCGCCAAAGTAAACACAAAGTATGAAAACAATAAACATAACATGGTAATTTTACATATTGTACAATTATGTGCATAACTTTAAACTACAATTACAGAAATCTAAAGTGGTTCATTGAGCGAAGAGGTCAGAGCAGTTTTGTTAAGCTAAAACCTGCTGCTCAGATAGCAAGCAGGTTTCATGGTCACATCTGTGAGTCCTGTAAGCCTGAAGTGCCGACCAATGGCGGTCCAGCCCACGTTTTAGTTAGTTAATCTGTGCTGTTCATTTGGAGTTAGCTTTAGCAGCTGGACAGTTGTAAATATTTGCTTGTTCCAGGATGTTGCCTTGTCCTGTTAGTTTGCCATCTTGGTGTTTGTCCAACATGTGGAAGATCTGAACAGGTTGGTTAGTACAGTGGATTTATCTGGGGGGCTCCATGAGTTTAAACGTCTTGCGATGTGTCATTGGTTTTACAATAAATTTACTGTATTATATTCTGTCACTGTAGATTTCTGAGAAGTAAAGACGACAAGAAGAAGAAGAAAAAAAGATCAGTTTAGTGTGATGTTCTGGCACGTTTTCTGCTTTTATTCTGTTTGGATTCTTGGTAATAAAAATCTGAATCAGAATCAGAAATACTTCAGATAATTTGTTCTGCTCTGCGATTTCGACCTTATAAACTTCATTCAGGATTTAACCAACAGCTGCTGCACACACACACACAGGGCCCAGATGTGTTTTGTAATAGAAGCAGAGATGTAAAGGTGGAAGCGGTTGATCTTGCAACCACACACAAACAGAAGCCCATTGTCATTCATACAGACACACACACACACACACACACACACACACACACACACACACACAGAGGGGTCCTTTGTCATGCATGCTACTGGCTGTTTCACAACAACTTAAAAAGATTAATGGGTGGTCGGCATCAATTTACAGTTGAGAGGGGGAGGGAGAAATGTTTTAGTAAAATCAGAAAGATAAACAAACATAAAAAATCAATAGGAGGAGAAAAAAGAGAAGGAAGATGAAAAAGGGTGAATATACAGAAGAGAAGAAGAACAAGAGGAAAGACTGAGAACAGAACAAAATTATCTAAAAAGGATAAGGAGAACAAGAAGAGGATGAACAACAACGAAAAGGAGCACAAAGAATGAAGGAGAACAGGAAGAAATACAAGAGATTTATGTCTTCATAAGACAGTGAGACATTACTCTCCTCTTTTTCTTCTTCTTCTTCAGAACCAGGTCCAGTTCACTGCTCAGGGCTCATGTGATGTGGATCAGACGGCCTCTTCCCCTGTGCAGTTTGTAGGGTTAGGAAAAGATGGATAGTTTGAATAAAAACTTGTTCAGTCAGAACTTCATATGTCACAAAGCTGACAAACCAATCCTGTCAGCTTCTAGGGGTTAGGGGCGGGGCTAAACCAGGATGAGGACCGTCCACAGGTAGAGGTCTGTAATGGCCCTGATCTGCATCCTGGTTTTCAGATAGGAAGTGGGCGAAGGTTTCCTGTTGATGAATAAACGATGACAAATCAATATTGATACAGAAATCTCCTTAAACAAGTATGAGAGAATCCTAGCATCCTTCCTTCCCTCTTTCCTTTTCTCTGACTATCCTTTGCTGATTTTTGTTTTTCTTCTGTATCCTCTTCTTTTTCACCCTTTTCACTTTCCTCTGTTCTCCCCTTACAATTCCTCTCTTTGCTTACCTCACTCTCTTTTTGATAACATTTTTCTTGACATACAATAAGAAAGAAAAAGACATGAAAAGAAAAGAAGGAAATAAGAGAAGTTAGGGGGATAAAAAGACGAGGATGAGGAGGAGAGGGCTCGACCCCTCAAGTGGCTTCAATTAAGAAAATTACAGAGAGAGAGAGAGAGCAAGAGAAAGAGGCCAAACCAGAGCTGTCAGACTGCAGCTGATTACAGGGTGAACCTCGCCTGCTGATCCAGCTCAGTCTAAACCTGAACCTGAACCCAGCCCTGGTCCAGTTATTTCAGGCTGCAGCTGGAAACACTGAGTCTCCTCCGTCAGACAACAGCCCGGCTGCAGCCGTGGACCAACACAGACTGACACAGACTGACACAGACCAGCACAGACCAAAAAGACCCAGAGTCCACAATGCAGTTATGTCCAGATGGATCAGCTTCCTGTCTTACACTGATCTAAACTGGTTCAGATCCAGATCAATTTATCTGTCCAGAATCGACCTCAACTCCAGATCCCAGCTTCATTGTGGCTAATGCTAAGCTAACAGCTGCTACACCCTTCAAATCTTGACTCTCCCTCTCATTATGGCCCTTGGGCTCGCTCCCTCGCTCTCTCATTATGGCCCTTGGTCTCTCTCCCTCTCGTTCTTTCATTATGGCCTTTGGTCTCTCTCACTCTCTCACTCTCTCACTCTCTCTCTCTCTCTCTCTCATTATGGCCCATGGTCTCTCTCTCAGTCTCTCTCCCCACATCTGGCTCTGGGAGGTGGAAAACAGCAAATTAGGGAGCTGGACTAGACCAAGGTGGACCCGCTGGGGTTTGGACTGGTTGTTGGTCTCCTCGCAGACCGACCGAAGTCAGTTGTCGCCGTCGGACTGTCACCGTCCTGTTTCCATGGTGACGGTGCAGGTGAGTGAGCCTTTCATAAACCGCCTCATCGATGGCTCACCCGGTTTACTCACCCTAAACCCTCTTCCCGCCCCCCTCCGCCCGGGCCGTGGTGGTACGGTCCAGCTGGGGGGGGTGTCGGTGGTGGAGCAACCACAGACCGAGCCGAGCCAAGCCGAGGTAGGCTGTGTGAAAACGGGGAGACGCGCCGCTCCTGGTCTGGTCTCAGATCCGGATTATTCCTTCATTTTTAACGCATGAATTTTTCTCCTCTGCGGGATCCCGGTGTGGCCATCACCTGTGCTCCGCCCCCTCAGGTCGGATGTGCAGAGAAAGAGTCAGAGAAGAAGAAAGGCAACGGCGGCGGCGCGCGGGACTGTGGATTAAATTACTGACTGGACTTCGGACTTTTCTGCGTGTTCCGGTCCAGGTAGGTCCGGGGGGTCTGAGGGGGTTCAGAGAGGGTTAGGCTGTGCGGCATTCTCCAGGCAGATCGGGGGTAGCGTGGTGGGGGTGGTGGTGGTGGTGGTGAAGGGGGGTGGGGGTGTAGATGTTTGGGGGAAAACGCCTCGTCTCTCCGCCGCATCACCGCATCTGCTGTTTCTGCTCCTGCGTTTCTGCTTCGCGTTTCTTCCAGCTGGAAATTTCCTCTTTTCCACAGTTTCCCAATGTGGTGGTGGTGGTGGGGGGGGGGGGCAGACCCCAGGAAGGACTGTTTTTATACTCGTGCTATTTTCAGATCTGGCTCGACCTTCGTGTTTCGTCTTTCGCCCATTTGAAGATTTGAATCGGAACGTAAAAGGCTGCAAATGTGTGTTTTCTGGTGTTGGTGGAGGAGAGAGTGGGGGAGGTGGGGGAGGTGGAGGAGCAGGGGGGTCTAGGAGGCAGCGAAGCTCCAGACGCCGATCCATTAAAGAAGAACAAAGGGGGGGGGGGGGGGGAGCGGAGCGGAGAAAGGTTTTAAATCGCAGCCAAAACGGCGGAAATGTGCGGTCGCGTCGCTCCGATCGCTGTGGACGAACCAGCTACTGCTACCCGAGATCCGCGTCTGCTTTTTTGTCAGTCCGCCTTCATCCGTCCATGTGCTGGAGAGCAGCCTCCATCCTGTGAAGCTCCGAGTCCGACCTGATCGATCGATTTCTCAGACACGATCGGTTTGATCGGATCCTGATCGATCAGGTTGCATTCACTCTGAGCTGAAAGCTTGTTATCGAACAAAAACCCATCAGTTGATCTTTGATTTATGACGTCCTGCTTCAAAATGACCTGAGAGCCCATAAATCATTTTTCCGATCGCCAGTTAGAACCCTAACGATGTTGAAAAAATAAGGAACCAATCAGCCACGTTATCAACAGGATCTTTATTTAACACATGGGAGAGATGATCAATAATCAAAAGAATCCGCCGCAAAATCAGTTCTAAATCAGGGAAAACAACCCACAGTCTCTTCAATCAATCAATAGCCAATACGACCAATTGTATGATGATTGATTAGTTAATGTAAATGATCTGAGCAGCACATGTGTCGTCACAACCTGATCGATAATCTGTCAATAATCTTATCATGCAGGTGAATAACAGAAATGGGAAGAGTGAGTCTGGATGTTTGAGTCCAGACTGAATCCAAAGCACCAGCAGTGTGTTTAACTGATCAATAAGCACATTGATCGGCAATGAGAATACCTGTTGTCTGTAGAGGACAAGTGCAGCAGACATCAGAAGCACGATCAAGACTAGAATCAGGACCAGAGGTGAAACTGGTGATCAGGTTCTGATAATTGATTTAAATCAATAACGTGACATGCTCATGTGACAGTAAACTGATCAGTTAGCGATTAGAACAGTTAATGATTCATCAGTAATGAATGTAATCAGTTTCAACATAACTTTATTTAACATGTTCACTGAGACGAGACAGCCGGTTCTGGATCAAAGAACTTAGACTCCTAATTAAATATGAAACATTAATCACAACCAAAAAATGGGAAATGAGGGTAAAATAGCAAGATAAGAGCAAGAAACTATCCATGACAACAAAATAACAGGCAGTAGATCCAAATGATGAAAATCAAAATAGAACTTGCATGAATTCAGATGATTAAAAATCAGACACTCCTAGACCAGGCCTTCCACGAGTCCAAGACCAGAAGATCTTGAAGTTCAGATCTGATGGTCCTCTTATTTTCTGACACTCATCCGTCCGAGTCGTGGAGGTTGCTGCAGCCAATCCCAGCCAACATTCTGGGCGAGGGCGGGGTCACCCTGTACAGGACGCCTGTCCATGAGAGGGCCAACACACAAAGACACACACACAGATAAAGAGACAAACACAGACACAAAGACACACAGACATTCACAGTTCTGATCAGGATCAAATCAACTGAAAGACAGCTCGAACAATCACTGATCCTCAAATGACCACAACAAAACGATGAAACAACACAACATTCCACAGCAGCCAGACTTTACACACAGGTTACAACGGCACAGATCCAGTCTAGACCAGGATCTGATGCTGTTTAGTCTGGGGCCAGTTTTTGGTTCAGACTGAGAAGAAACTCACGCAGTCAGCTGCAGACATCTGAACATCAGGTTTGGAATAAGACAACAGCTGGATCACACTCAGCAGTCATTGGTTCAAACGTGAAGACCAGATGATGTCACTTTGTCTAAATGCTGACCATCAGACAACAGTCAGTTTATGAGATGACAATGTGGGGACGAAGAGCGGCAATCTGGGCAATTGTAGTCTGCTCAGACCGCATCCGACTCTGTGGTGGACCTGGTGTTGGGACCTGAAGCTGAGTTTACATAAACTCTGCAGACGCACCTTTGGGTCAGTACATCAGGCCAGTTCTGTCTAATCAGAGGAGGCGAAGATCAGATCAGCTGATGACCTGAGTCATCCATCTAAACTGTGCCAGAATGAAATTAACCTCTTTGGGTTTGGGACAATCCACTGGGCCTTTAAAATTATTCTGATCATTTGGTCCATTAGTCTGAGCTGTGACTCTGGATCACTGTAGCTGGCGGAGAAGCCGTCTCAGAGCCGGTTTCCCATCTGAGGATCTAAGTGGAACTTTTTTGTTTCCATACTCAACTGCAGTTGATCACACATCACATTTTCCATCATTGGTGTGTGTGTGTGTAAGTAACAGAGTGGATGATGGGATTTCCTTCAGTTGCTACTGTAAATCCATCACTGCGACTTTTTATAGAATATTGATCATAGCTATACAAGTGCGTGTGTCTGTGTGTACTTTGCTGTTAGGTTGAAACCAGGTCAGTGCATTACCTGCTGTGTGTTTGTGTTGTGTCTGCTCTGTAGTTGAATCTTAACCCGACACACAAAGTCACACATCATTCTTTATTAATCAACAGTTACACACATGCTGAGTCAGTGCTGAGTCAGCAGATGGAGACAAACCTGTAGCAGCGACGTCTCTCTGGACTCCAGACTTTTCTGTCTTTGGGGTTATTTAGTGGATCAGATGTTCTGGATCAGGAAGCCTTGACCTTTTGGTCCCCTCTGACCCATTTTGCTCTTTTTGGCATCAGTGATGATGCCTGAGCAACAACCAGATGTTTCAGTGATGCTGTTGTAACACACAGACTCAACATTGTTGAGCTGCTGTCATGTCATTGTGATTGTGTCAAGCTGCCAATATGTGGCTCTTTATCGCGCGTACAGGACCATCATCCAAATGCTGATTAATATCAAATAAATCTACTGACCCAGGAGGGCCCTCATCCACTGTTCATGCTCTTTCAACTCAATGTTTGGTCTCCACCAGCAGCAGAAACTGGGTGCAGCTTTGTCAGCCTTATGCTGTACCCCATAAATGATCAGTTACAGTCACTTTAATCATCTTCTGATTCCTCAGATTTATCATGTGAACACCTGGGGAGAGCCTGAACCTCATGTTGTTGACTTCTAACCAAGAGCAGTGATGCCTTATACATGCTTTGGTTAAAAAAGGAGTATAGACATATGAAACATTCACTCTCCAGGGTTTCGGTCCAGAGCTGGACACTGAAGTCACATGATTAACAACAGTAAACTCTTTCCACACATACATTTTTTTTTAATATATAAATTGAAAATGTCCTTAAAAACATCAGATTACCACTCAAATATTTAGATTCATAAAACACATTTTCCCCTCTCTGTGTTAATACACAGGATGTCTGTTCTCACCTCTTGCAGCTGAAGCTCCAGACTTCCTGCTAAATGTCTGAGATGTTTGGAATGTTTGCATCAGCCATAAATGCTCCACAACACAATTCTCATGATTGTTAATTTGTGCTCCGTGTCTCCTGTTGACACGAAAGTGGAGCTGATTGGATGCGTGACCTGTGACTGAGTTCTTGCGGGTTGAGCAGGTTTTTTGTCGTTGTTGTTGGTTCTGCTGCCCCACAACAAGGAAGTCCTGGTTCGGTTCCCAACCTGAAGACATCATGTTTGGGTTCATTGGTGACTAAACTGTCTGTAGGTCTGAGTGGTTGTTGGTCTCTGTCTATCTCTGTGATGGACTGGAGACCTGTCCAGGGTGACGCAGCCCCTCACCCAGAGTGAGCTGGGATTGGATCCAGAATCCCCCGTGACCTGAAAGCAGATCAGAGGAGAAGATGGATGGATGAGATGTCGTAATTAACAAAGGTGTGTCTCTATGTATGTGGGTGGGCCTTAAGGTACCTGGGGATGTGGCTGAAATTATACATTATCATATGTTCCTGCCAAGTTGGTCAGGATTAGGGTGGTGTGGACTTTTAACATTGACCTTAAATCTGTTGTGACCTTTAAGCAAATGAAAACCCTGTTTGATGTAATCAGATCTTTAAATATATATATTTATATATTTATTGATATATATATAACTGTTGGGTTCAGGGTGATTAAAGCGGTGAGATTGTTAATATTTATTGTGTAATAGGTGTAGCGTTAAAGAAATCCTGCTGTCTCCATTGGGAGTTGATCAATAAATGCTGTTTGAATTATTAAATGAGGTGATGAGTCACGAGACCACAACCATCCAGTGAATCACCCGACCTAGGAGTTTAGAGTCAAATTGGCCAGTTGTTGATATCTCTCTGTTATTAACAACTGATTCATCACATCTGGGTTCAGTTTGTTGTGTGGGGGGAAAAAGAAAAGAAAAGTACACAACGCTGTAGCCTTATGAAGGCCAAACACACAAAATCCAGCTCTAAAGACTGTATATAAACACACATACTCCCAGTACAAACATGAACACACACACACATGCGCATGTATGTATTTGACCCAGGCCTATTTGGGACACTCAAACACATGCGCACATACACACACACACAAAGAGAGCGGCGTACACAGAGGAAAACACGCACACCAAAGTCAAGATGGAGGTCAGGAGTCACCAGAAGAGAAGGTGAAGAGTTTCAGCTGATTGTTTCCTTTCTGCTGTCAGCTCATCCTGTGTGTGTGTGTGTGTGTGTGTGTGTGTGTGTGTGTGTGTGTGTGTGTGTTCGTTAGTTTGATTTGGAATATTCAGTCTTTGGACAGTTTTCGATGAGCAAAATGAAAAGGGACAGGGTGAACTGCAGCCCAATCAGGACAAAACACGAACAGGTTCATTCTCACAAACTAATCGAGTAATATTAACATTCTCCGGGAAAAGAGGTGTCAACTTGTTTTAAGAAAGCAGCTCCAACAGAGTCAGAGCGCTGCATTTCAGGGAATCCTGTAAAATGACACCTTCTGGTTCAGCCTTCCTGTTAATGACTGAACCAAAGTTTCAAGTTTCCCACTTTACTTTGGACATGTCACAGCTTGTAAAATAGCTTCCGTTACTCTTTACACTTGCAGGTTTCAGGTAAATGGGGTTTTTTGGATGCTAATGAAAGTGGTGGAGTGGCTAGTGGCTCAGAATGTTTCAAACTAAAAGTGCATTTCAGCCTGAAGTTGTGCATAATTGCTCTGAAACCAGCTGATCTGGATCTGACCTAGACCTCAGCCAGAAATGAAATCCTCAGGTTTAAGGTCCATGCTGCTGTTTGTGCTGATATTTAACATGAACAAAGGGAGTTTCTAAAGTTAGAAATGGTGGATAACAATCAGGTCAAATCCCTGCTACTAACTTGTTGTTTCAGGCCACTCCCACAGTCTGTGACATCACACCAGCTTGTTTAAATTAGCAGCTCAACTTTACATTTTGAAGGGTTGATATCCAAAAAGCATTTCAGTGTAGATTTACATGTCCTACCTCAGGTTCGGTTCCCGGCCTGGGTCCTTTCTGTGTGGAGTTGCATGTTCTCCCTGTGTCTGCGTGGGTTTCCTCTGGGTACTCCAGTTTCCTCCCACCATCCAGACATTCATGTATCGGCTAACTGGTGACGCTAAATTGACCATAGGTGTGAATGCGAGCATGAGTGGTTGTTTGTCTGTGTTTCCCCTTGTGTAATGGACTGGGGACCTGTCCAGGGTGTACCCCGCCCCTCACCCAATGTGTGGGATTGGCTCCCGCAGCCCCGCGACCCGGATACAGATAAAGCGGTTGAAGATGAATGAATGAACTTGCAGAAACACAGGTTTTTGTTAATAATCTTGATATATCGGCCATTTTTACCCCGCTGCTGGCACTATGAATGGACTATCCTGTCAGTACTTGTTTACAGCTCAAGGTTTGTTGGAGGAATGATGACGGTACTGTGGCTCATCTCGACCAATCAGATCACTCCGGCCTTAGAGGTACTTGTTTAGCTTAAACTAGTTTAATCGCCGCTGTAACCACTCAGGGTCAGATGTGTTTAGATGTTCACCGTCTCTGGTTTCCATCAGCTGATCCATTCAATTAAATATTCCCCCGCCACCATCATGGAGTCATGTGACCAACAGTGTTTCCCCACATGAAATAACAGTTTGATTGACTGATGATGGCAAATACAATGTGTGTGGTCTGAAACCCTGTGGTAATGACAGAGGACTAATAGATGAACTGCTTAGAATACACACACACACACACTCAGACAGCTAATGGAGTGTCTATTACTCAGGTCATTGGTGAAGCTGGTGAAGCTGGTGGAGACATCAAACAAACCAAAGACTCAAGATAATTAAACGATTGAGTCTTGTGGGTTATTGTGACTAAACTTTCTAAAAAATACAGTTAATCTTTAATGGGCAAAAGACAGAATGATTTGTTGCCATGGATTCAAGCACTTATGGCAGATACTCTGGATCAGACTTGGTTTCCATTTTGCCGTCCAAATCAGCAGGATAAATTGTCCATGACATTACCCATCAATCAGTCAGCTCCTGGACTGACAGCCATCTTGATTTTTTTTACAACAGTGGTGACAATATTTGGAGGAGAAGGTCCAGCTGAGGAGAAGTTAGGTTTGGATCCAGGTTGTCCAGGTTTGATGACAGTCCAAGATCGAGTTTGAGACAGACTGTTTGGTTGACCAATGGTGAAATAAAATCACCACTGTCATTCATGCTTTATTTAATGTAACCAAAATTTGACCCCTTAACATAGCAACTGTGTAACACACAGTTCAGTCAATAGCTGAGGTCCAGATCAGAGACTGTATCCTTCAGAAGACCTGGTAAATGGAAACCTGGTCTCATAGCTGACCAAGAAGGTGGAAATTGAAATGATGTATGATAGATTTTTGCTTTGCATCATCGGCTCTTCCCCGTCACGAAGACCTACTCCTGTTACTTAGCAACCTTGACAACATGTCACTTTTCATTACAGTAGCGACTGGTTTTTAGCATGGATATTTAGATGGTTGGATGTTCTGACAAACATCACTGTGACTGAAGAAAACTCAAAAGAGTGTCACTGAAATTCTGCTCTGGTTTCTGAGCAGCTTCATGACCCATTCTGTTGAGCCAGTCATATTGTGTATTTTTGCAGAGGTTGGTCAGACAAACAAAACCGTCTTTATTCCTCCCTCCGGTGTCTCATTGTGATGGAGCAGCAGAGTGTTATTAAATGCCACAGTTTGGTGAAGCGAGGCCTCGTCTGTCTGCAGAGACAGAGAGACAGACTTGCTCCCTTCTACCTCTACAAACAGTCTGTCATCAGCAGGAAGGGAAAGTTCAGTTGTACAGATGGACAGTGAAGTTATCACAACTGTTGGCATGCCAACGTTGGAGCTGTTAATAGTGCAGACAGTTTGCAGTGTTTTGTAATTACAGAGGCTGACTGAAAGGAAGATGCAGTAAAATTAAAGTGGATGCGTGAGAGTGCGCATTGCTTCACTATATTTATGTAATTACAGGAAGTGACACAATAATCACACCAAATTAGATCTCTGCCAAAATAATAGATTTACAACCTCAGTTTCAAGAGGGCAATTTCAGTCATTTTCACAGTCATGTTGTTCAGGTCTGCTATTGAAGAAAAATATTTCTAATTCAAATATTTCAATTCTTAAATGTAAGTGAAGATTCGTGTATTGATTGTTGGACTTGAATTCACATGAAACATAAAGAGTGGAGGTGGAATAAAGATGCTATGTAAACATGTGAGTGTTTCAGGTTGGACCTTACGCTAACAGGCCTGTCGGGCTGGAAGTGACAGCAGCCGACTGGCTTGTTGAACTTGCACTTTCCAGTGTCCAACAATGACATGTGATCCTCCTGATATCCTGAATCACCAAGTATGACAGTCCAGACTTATTAATCATACGGTTCCATATGATTATGGAACCGTAATTACATCATCTTAACTAATTGTGATTTTAGAATGTGTAACAGACCTGGTCCTGTTGATCTAACTTTTTAAATGACACCGTTTTCTCTGTATTAAGATGCTGCCATGATGTGCTATGTTCACCTTGGAATAACTAAAAAAATACATTCTTTTGAACATAGTTCCTAACATAGTTCCTAACCATCTGGCTTACTTAACTGCATAGCTTACCATGTTAGTGTTAGCTTAGCACATAAGTAAGTAACAGAAACTTAGCATTAGCAAGCATTTACAACTGCACTAACACTAAGATAGCATATTATACCATGTTAGCATTATATTAGCATTAACCCCTCACACAAATAACGGCAGTATAGCATTCACACAAATTTATATTATATATTTATAACACACAATGTCAACAGCAGCCTTAGTGTGAACTATTAACTATTCCCACCAGCATACAACATCAACACACAATCACAGCAGTTCCTTCATGGTCTCATCTGGTTCAGGTCTTGGTTTTTAGTACCAGGAGGTTGTACCTGGTGTTTGTATTATGGGCTTTGGATACATGTTGTTCTTGGGGATGAACATAATGAAAAGTGACTCAATGGCCCGCTGTCAAACCTCAGCCAATCAGAGAGCTTTGATTAGTTTCCATGACAGCGTTTCTTGACAGATTTCTGTCTCAATTTGAAATGTCTAGGTACATAGACAGCTGTTCACTGTGCCTGTTTCTCCTGTTGACAATAATTACTATGTCAGTGATTAAATGTCTGAGAACATTAAGTTTTTACATCTATAAAAAAGACTCAGACGTGTTTGTTGTTATTTATCTCTGATTTTCTCGTCTGTTCTTCCAACTCATTGACATTCAGAGAATAAAACAGTTTGTGAATCTGCACAGCATGACACACACATACACACACTTTATTCTACCTTCTCCTCTTAGTTTGCTGACCAGACATGAGATTGAATAGAAAACTAAAATTTTTCATTTTCTGTTTTAAATGCTGAATTTTTTTTTATTGTAATATGAAATTAATATAAACACATTTACCTTAAAAATACTTATTTTACATACATACATACACATATATCTGTATTTTCATCTATATCCCCTAGAAGGGGAATTTGAATTAATACATAGCACAAGGGGAAGGTATAATAAATTTAATACTAATAAAATGTATTTCTTATTTTATGAATTTATTACATTTTTATTAATTTATTAAAATTTATAAAATAAGAAAATAAGAAAATTAAAGGTTCAAGTTATAAAGACTTTGTCCTGAAATAATACTAATATACAATGAGTGTTGATACTGTGTTATATAAAAATGAAAGAAAAAGAAAGTGGTACTGTCAGCAATTCCAATTCTTCTCTTTCAGTACACTGTTTTATTTCACATCTGTAATGAAAATACAAGCTTCCATTTTATTCTATTAAAAAACTATTTTATGACATTAAAATGTCATTTAAATCAACAAAAAATTGTTATACCTTTTTAAAAAGTAAATATTTTACACGAGAAAGACTAAACTGTAGGTACCATATAACCCCACCACCCCATTCACCCCCAACTGACCCTGCCCCACCCCCATGCATCCATCACTGTGACTGAGGCTCTGTCTGATTCACAGGCTCCAATTAACACACAACAAAGGCACATTGTGCTGCGTTTCCTGCAGGGTGTGTGTGTATGGATGGGGGGGTTTAGGGTGGTCCGGTACAAAACTGGGGAGCAGCGATGGATCAAGATAAGAATTGAGTAGATAGCCACATTGAGAAACATGGTGACCCTAACTCTAACCCTAACCCTAACCCTCACCACCATACACACACGAACATGCACACATACACAAAGAGATCAGGATCAATCAATCTATTCAGTGAAAATCAGATTTCTAGGCTCCAAGTGATCAACAATGAGTCAACAGTGATAGTGACACAATTTTTATTGTAGTTATATACATAAGAACAGCTCAAACAGACACACAGAGTCTTTGGTTTAGGGAGGTGATGAATGGTCCAGTGAAATCATCGTCCAGTTAGAGAAACTCTGTCTGTTTCTCCTGCCCAGCTGTCTGTTGTCTATTCACAACACACTCACACACACAGATGCAAACAGACACACAAACACACACTCACTCTGGTCCATCTGTCGACCTCTTCTCTCTCTGGTTTCCCCCTCAGCTCAGCAGGCTAATTAAGTAATGTGCTAATCTTTCACTGCCTCTTTGTGTGTGTGTGTGTGTGTGTGTCTGTGTGTGTCACAGGGTTAATTGTTGGACTCAGTTTACTGTACCTCTATGCTGTCAGAGTGAAAACTTAAATAGCCATTCATTCAGAAAGCAGCTCAGACTCTGTGCTCCTCTTATTCTTCTTCTGTGGTCTCATCAGTGGCGGTCAGTCCGTCTGTCTGTCAGGTCCTGATCAGACCTGCAGATTTATTCTAGCTTCAATAAGCCACACACTCTTCTTCTTCAAATCTGTTAGCGAAGGCCAGACCTCTGCTGGAGGACTGACTGTCTGCTTGTAATTGATGCACTGACCCGACCATTAACGAGACGGGACGGCAGATTAAAGCGTGTTTTTGTTCAGACAAATTTAAACTGTCACTTCTTATTCAGAATTCAAACAACTATTGAGAAATCAGAGCTACTCAGTCCTGACCAAGGATTTAAAGAGAGCAGTTTCCTCTGAGGCTGAAAATGTAATTTATTCTCACCATTAATTAATGTACACTGTTCAGGCGGTATGTGGGCGGGGCTTAGTTTTGTTCACAGGAACCTAAACATGTTAATTCAGCTATGATGATTCGATTCTCAAAACAGCAGAAGCTTATTTATCTGTAAAATTAGACGATTTGTTGAGAAAAAAAGTCATGAATTAATGGTTTGATGTTGACATATGATTCATATGATGACAGGGGGCCTACAACCTTTCAGGCCACCTTCAAGGTAAAAGTTCCTCTAGAGCCTAAAGACCTGGAGCTCCTTTTCAGCTGTTTAAAATGAGGAAGCCTTTTTGAAGAGAACGTCTGTAGAACCTAAAAGAAGACTGCTTCTCTTCGACACATCAGGATGAAGGTCTCAGGCCACAGTTACTTCTCCATCCAGGAAATGAGGACTAAATCATGAAGAGTCCCCTTCCTGCCAACTGATGAGTGGTAACAGCTGATTACCACACTGAAATATATGCAGTCAAACAACAACACAACATGAACACAACTGCGGTATCATTTGATGTCTTCTCACTTGTCACCTGTAAACCCACAGCTGAGGCAGCGGAGACATGAAACATGAAATACAGTAATATAAACAAAGTTCTTTGAATGAATATAATTTATGTAAAATGATAATCATATGTCACAATATTTAGATCTTAATGTTCTGTAAGCAACTAAGTGAAGAACAATGGTCAGTTCAGGAAATGGGGTGGGGGGAGGGCCTCACTCAACTGGTTGGGTGGGGAGAGAGAGAGAGAGGAGGAGATTTGATTTTGTTTTTCAAATGTAAATTTATTAGTATATATTCTGTCTCCATACAGCTTACATCACATTGATACAGTCAGATATTCAGAAATTAGAATTAAACATTAGGATGAATTCAGCTCTGGTCCAAACTGTCCATCAGTCACAGAGCAGCTGAGCAGCTGCAGGTTCTGAGCTGCTCTGTAGAAGCTGAACTCCAACAGCAGTCTGGACTTGATCATATTTTTAAGTACAGGAAGTACCTCAACATTCAGCCCCTCATCTACTTTTCTCCTGCGACTACACCCCCATCTTGACCTGTCCTGACAAAGTTTAAAAGCTGACATTTGTCTTTCTGTTGGCGTGTGTATTTAAAACCAAAGATAAAAACCTGTCCAGTAAAAACTTCTCCACATTTACTAAAAAACTGCCCCAGCAGTCCGAACAAAGGTCTGAATCGTGCACATTCATAAAAACAGTGGAAGACAGTCTCTCTGTGGCTGCAGAGATAAGAGTTTACAGCTAAAATCCCACAGAGGATCCTCCACTACAGGTCCCCAATGTTTGTGGAAAGACCTCCAGGCCATCATCAGTCTTTGCCATCATCTAGTAGAAGGGTAATTCTGAGGCACCCTCCATGGAGACACCTCCAGAGTCAGCAGGTTTGAGGGCCAGAAACTGGTCAGAGCGGTTTGGAAGCAGTGTACCATCATGGAAGTCAGTCAGCAGCGAGCATTGATGTCCCGTCAGCTTTGACTTCCAGTGCCTCAATAGCTGGCCAACGACCTGCACAGACTTCAATCCAAGCCGAACAGTCAGTCTGCCAGGATCCTCCAGTCAAGGTCCAGCCAGCTCCACCCCCTGCCCCAGCGTGGAAACTCCTGCAGAGCCCCCCTCCGTCAGGACAGTCCAGCAGGTTCACTGAGGAGCCATGACAGGGAGCTGGTCTGTCCCAGTCCCAGACTACCACAGGGGCCTCCACACAAGGTCTGCAGGCCCAGTGAGCAGTCTCTGGATGAACTGCAGATGGAAGGTGGCCAGAAGGACCAGGCCCTGTCCCCCCTCCTCTTTGGATAAAAACAAAACACCCTGAGGAACCCAGTGCAACCTGTCCCAAAAAAAATCAACTTAAATCTGCTGAACCTATGACAGGAGAGAAGCTGGAGGATCGACACAGGACAGCCACAGAGCAGTAGAGCCCAGGTTATTTACGATGAGAACACGACCTCTAAAAGACAGTTTACCCTTCAGGTAGCCTGAGCTGATCCCTCAGCCTGTCTCCCACCATGACAGCCTCGCTCTTCTCCCAATTTACTCTGTCGGTCGTCGATGTCAGTCTGAGAGTGAACAAGGACAATGACATCAGTGTAGGCAGACCGTTTAAAAGGGGCACCACACCCAGGAAAGTAGACACCACTCAGGTCAGCTTATCTTATCACAATGGCCAAATAATATAACATACCTGACGGGCAGCCCTGCCTGACCCCTCTCTGGACCCTGAATGGAGCACTCAGGACTTCATTGATTTTTTTTTTTTTTTTTAAGCACACTCAAAATAGCCAATGAGCGAGAGACCTCCACAACATCCCAAATTAAAGTGACATCACTAATCAGCCTGCCACACACACTGCCGGCACACAGTACATCTGGTCAGCATGGATGATGGATGCCATCACTCCTCTCAGTCCGGAGGCCAGTTTTTCAGCTCCTGCAGGGCCCCTTTTTTGGCAGCAGTGTCACGACTGCCCTTCTGCAGCTTGGAGGTAACTGTCCTGTCTCCAGGCTGTTAATGAGGACTTCCAGCAGATCTTCACCCAGCACTGCCCAGAAAGAATTACAGAAGTCTAACGGTAGACCATCTAGGTCTTGAGCTTTTCCACTCTGCAAGCTCATCAGGGTTGTGTGCAGATCGAGAAGTGTTAATGCACATTCCAGTTTGGTGTTGTCATCTGCTTCCACCTGAGGGAGACCGCTGAGGAAGCTGCTGCACTGTTGTGGGTTTGATTTGTGCTCGCTCTCATACAGGCTGCCAGCCTCCTGATCCCAGCAGAATCCGAGACCAGAGAGCCGCTGCTGGATATCAGCGAGTGCACCACCTTCTTTTGTGCATTTCTTCTCTCCAGGATGAAGAAAAGCTTGGAGGGGACGTCCATCTGTGAGATGTTGAGACACCATGACCATGAATATCCAAGTCCTGCAGATATCTGGTTCGGTCTCTGGGGACATAGTTGTTGGCGCTACTAAAATCAGTTTAACATTTTCTGTGCTCACCCCAAAAACACTCAAAAGCAACTCTAAAATCCTTGCTGTCAACCAAGGCACTGTTAAAATGCCAGTAGGCGTTCTGCAGACGCACATTTTTAGTCCAGCCGGTCTAGCCAGGCCAGAGATCTTCTGCTGTCCCTGGAGTGACTCCAGCTGTACTGCCTGTAGCTATGGAAGGTCCTCCACACATCCGACAGCTTGTGTGCTTCGGTCAGCTCTCTGAGTTGCTCATGGTGGTTCCTGTCCAGTGTTGGATTCTGAGTGCAGTTAAAATCCCCCTCTAAAAACAAAAGCTCCTGATGATGTCACAGAAAACCACACTGACGTTCTTTCTGCTCCACCAGTTGGAGCAAAGACACAAATAAAAACTGTGTTGACCTTCTCAAACTGAGCTCTGACCTTCAGTCAGCAGCCCCTGATCACTTCCTCTGCAGTGAGAGAGGCAGGCAGGAAGCTCCTGGAGAAGACGACCCCCACCCCTCCATTACAGCCGGACCAGTGGCTCAGGATGCCCTCCCCGTTACACTCCCTCTTCCAGCCGCTCTGTGTGTCTCCTGAACCATCATGACATCTATCTGCTTCAGCTCCATCAGTTTAAACACAGCAGCTCCATTTAAGTTTAGGGTGCCTACTTTAAAATCCCACATGGAGAGAGAGACCTCCACAGACTGAAGCATTCTTATTATCCTTTCCATCGTTGCTTTTTCTCTGTTGCTGGTGTAACTTCTCCTTCAGAAACCAGCTCACCTTGTTTTTCACAGTGTGCCTGCTGCCGATTGCTGCCTTCAGGAGTGGGGGGACTGCTGGATACAGCAGCGTCCGGCCCCACACCGCCAGCAGACTCTATCGGCCCCAGGGTCACCAACCCCCCACCAGCAACCGGATCTGGAGCCGCTGACTCTGGTCTGGCCATCCGCCACTTGCCCCCCACCCGCTCTGGACAGGAGCAGATCAGGTGTCCCTCCACTCCACAGCCAAAACACTCATAGTGTTCGACGTGGTGAACACCATGTAGTTACCCTGTTAATGCAGAGGCAGTTTTTGGCAATTTCCGCCTGTTTTTGTATCACTGCAAGTAAAGCTTTATAACTACAATATTACTAATCCCACAACTATGGCTGATGGTTTAAATGAAAGAAAACATTTGTCCCTTTACATCTATTGACATCTATTCAAATATTGAATTGAATCATTCCATAAAAAATAGGGCTAGTGAAAATACAATGTTTTTGGGAAAAATTAAAAACACGTTTGAAATTTTGTGTGAAAACAGTGATATTTCAAAGTCTTAGTTATACAACAGGCTGAATTTTACATATATGGCTCACACACTTCCTGTACACATCTGTGCCTAATTTTAGGTTGATATGTAAAATATCTGAGGCACTATAGAGTTTTTACCAAACAGTGTCCCTTGGTGATCTCCAGTGTGCCAAACCTATCCAAAATGGTCCAATTTGGCTAAAATTCACACTGTAAGATCTCAGTGATAACCTTTTGGGGCCAATCACAGACAGGACTGCTTTTAGGAACACCAGTTACATAAGTAAAATGCCCTTTTATAATGTCATTTATAGGGCTGAATATATGGTGTCCAAAGCCTATCCAACACGAATTTGACCTATTCTTTGCCTGTTTTATGTTGTTATTGTGAAGCTTTAGAACTCCAGAGGTAAACCCACAACTATCAGTGATGGCTTAAATTAACAAAGACCTTTGAAATATAAATGTATTAAATTTCATGTATTGTCTTTTATTATTAATTTCATTATTACATTAAAACTTGGGGCAGTAAAAACACACTTTTTGTGGAGACGTTTATTGTTTACTTGTTGAGGAGAGGCAACACAGGGACCAGCTGGGTGTAGGCTGTTGTTGTCACCCTCCTTTTCGTCCTCACTCTCCAACATTTGCAGCATCTCCGTAAACACCCTATTCGCCACGTTGGTGTAAAAATTGGCAAACTTCCCCACACCAATAACACAAACAACGGTAAAAATCGTTCAAAAATTGAGTTAAAGAGAAATCCAGGCCAACAGCATTGCCTATGTGCATCACTCTATGCGTCACTGGGTGTGTGCATGTGTCTTGTGCACCTCAACTCTGGTTACGCAGGCCTTATTTGGGGTGAAAAATTCGCCCAATCAGAGATTTTTATACATCAGAGGATACCTTAGGTCCTTTACAATTTGATGGAAAACTTGTCTTCAATGTGACTTTGATTGACAGGAGACCCTACCTGTGTGTAATAGATGTGCATTCTGATGGACATCGATTGTTGGGCACATCTTCAGCTTTAAAATGAGGGTTAGCAAGCTTATCGATTTATTCAATGTTTTAGTCGGGGTTTGATCGAACAATGTTCATATTTCACAGTGATAGAAAACAACGTCCAACTTTTTTTGTTTTTGGTGAGCAGGCTTATTGAAAACTTTATTGGGATATAAACTCAATTTTTGTTCTTTGATTTTGTTTCAATGGCAGTATACAAGTTTTTGGTGGTGAAAGAAACAGTGTAAAGATGGTACACATATATTTACATTCCATTGTTGTTGACGTGGTGTCGCTTGTGGGCTTGCCGTCGTCTTCTGTTGTTCAGGACATTTTCAGTAACTATGATAAAACCGAAGCTCCTAGAAACGTCAACATTTTTGTGCATGTTGCTGAAAGTTTCCCAAAAATGTCTGTGTTGAAAGTTTCATTAAACCCTGCCTACTTTCGTTGTATAAAGGACACCTTTCATATGTTAATTACTTTGGGGTGCCAGCATCCCAGCCACTAGGGGGACTGGGTGAACAGGTTAACCCCGTCAACATTAAAAATGAAGGACAGTTTGAGATCGGAGTTGTCCTTCAGCACCGTGAACACCTGTCTGCGGTGACATACCATGTGTCTGAGCTGGGGGGCCTTACAGCCCAGGGACACCATCTGAATGGGGGGCACCAGCTGTCCGCAATGAAACAGCTCCTTTGCAAGGACTTCATCCCTAATAAACTGGGTGGTATTGGATGTTGTGATCCTTTAAGCTGGACTAACCAGCAGGAGGACGGGGACAAAGGTGTCCCAGATCACCACACCTGTCTCCACCACCTCTGTGACTTTAGCTGTGCTTTCTAGGAACAGTACTATGGCTCCATTCATGCGGGAGGCAGACTTCACAGCCCTGTATCTCACCACCTCTCCTACCACCAAGCCAGCCTCCTCCATGGAGCAGCTCATCGCGGCACCAGTTTGATGGCATGCCACCATGTGAGCTTCTCAAACTCCACATCATCCTCCACCACTGGCATCGTGCCCCACCAAGCTGGGAACCGGCCAACTGAGCCAGAACCGGCTCCAAAAAAATCAAACCTACACCAAATACACAGAGTTGCTAACTATGACAACTGTGAGAAAGGAAAATGTAAGCACATACACTAGAAGAAAAGATTGAAAAACCTCAAACACTCTGAAATACCGAGCACGGTCAGCACTCTCCGTCTCACTCCACCATTCGAGAGAGAGAGAGAGGCACACGGGAGGTTAGGGGGATGTGGAGAGTAGGGAGAGAGGGAGAGCAGGAGGAGGGATATTCAACACAAATGGAGCAGGAACATGGGGTAGTGATGATTCACCATCTGCAGGATGAGGACAGGGAACGAGATCACTCAATATTAAAGGTGTGTGTCTGTGTCAGGACCTGTGCTGTGTTTTCTGTTTCCTGTGTTTTATTTTGAAGGTCTTGTCTTCCCCTGTGTTGTTCTTCACTTTACTTCCCTTCCCTGATTACTCCAATGTGTTTCATCTGTGGCTTGTTAGCTCCCCATCTGTATATAAACCTTGTGTTCGTTCCCCTTGTTGCCAGTTTGTCTTGTATCTGTGTTTCTAGTCCTGGTGGGGGGTTTTTTTTTTTGGGGGGGGGGGTCAGTTTCTGTATTCCTGGTTCCACGGTTATTGCCGGAGTGTCTGTCTATACCTTAGTGTTGAGAGTTTTGATAACCGCGTGTACCGACTTGGACTGTAATAAAGATGCTGAGTATTGCCACTATGTCTGCCCGTGCATTTGTGTCTGGTTGGTTTGTGACAGTCTGTGTAATGACACACAATCCTTACTCCTAACCCTGCAAAACCAGTATATTCCCTGGTATTGAGAGACATGGATCTGATCACACTGCCAATGTACCAGTCATAAAGGGTTAGGGGTTAGGGTTAACCAAACATAAAGAGTTTGGTCTAGACCTGCTCTATATGTAAAGTGCCTTGATGTAACTTTGTTATGATTTTGCGCTATACAAATAAATCTGATTTGATTTGACTTTGATTTGACCAGTCAGGCAACATTTAGCTACATTTAGCTCACTTCATTTGCACATGCCATAATCTTGGATGTTTCTGATAGCTCATATGTCAGCTTGTTCTATTCATCTATTGTATCAATTTTCTATATATGTGCATTCATTGTGGATGGCAAAAAAGAATTTCATTGGACAGGGAAACCTGTTTCTTTACTATACATATTACAATAAACACATTTTTCTAATGTAGAACCAGCAGCGAGTGACCAGAACAGTGTCCTGCTGGGGGAAGAAAAGTCTCAATTTTCTGTTTCAGAGGGTGTGTGTGTGTTATCAGAGCTGCCTGTCAAATGTAAATAGAGGAGAAATGGCTGCCAGGATAAGAATGAAGTTTCCATCCAGCTCAGTGAGAAGAAACTTTATAAGAATCAGCAAGACAGAAACAGATCAATAACTCTATCTTTCTTCATTGCAGACATTCGCAGACACACAAACACACATACAGGCACAGATACAGTTCCTGTTACAGATTAGCTGTGTGTGTTTTGTAAATAATCCTGTCTGCAGGTTTAAAGCAGAACTGGACTCTGAGCTCAGAACTTTCCAAAATAAAACCAAGGTTTATAGTTTGAATCTCATTTTTTTCCTGCAGTCTTCTTTTAGTAACTGCTGATCTTCAGGTCTTCTGAGCCTGCTGCAGTGACCGTATGTTGCCACTGAAACGTACTACTCCTAACTATAGTCTGCATAGAAAGCTGGTCCAGATTTGTGGACCATATAGAATCTGGATCAGAGCTGAGGACTGGCGTTTAGTCCACTTTTGGTGGTTTCCTGGTGTTCGTGTACTTTGGTCCAGCAGTCTAATTCTGTCCTGTCTATCTCCACAGTCATGGCCAACTGAAGACACGATCAGACCTGCAGCCAGCTCTTCCTCCTCCACTTTCTCCTACTCTTCCTCGCCCCCGTCCTCCCCTCTTTTCTACCTCTCCTCTTCTTCCTCTTTTTTCTGTCCGCCATGCTTCTAACCCTCCTCCTCGTCCTCCTCGTCCTGTCCTCCCCCCTCCTCTCTGCTCCGGCTGTTCCTCTTCCTTCCGTGGAGTCGGGCAGGGTGGTGTATCGGGCATTGGACACGTCCCTCACTCACCTGACCGTTCATCGGAGAACAGGTGAGGTGTTTGTTGGGGCCGTTAACCGAGTGCTGAAGCTGTCGGCCAATCTGACAGAGCTGAGGAGTCACATGACCGGACCAGTCGAGGACAATGCCCAGTGCTACCCTCCGCCCAGTGTTAGGTCTTGCGCTCACCGGTCAGTCTCACCCACCAGTCTCACATGTCTCACCTATCTGTCCGATCATTCTCACCTGTCTCACCATTTTCACCTGTCTGTCCTCAGACTGGAGTCATCAGACAATGTAAACAAGCTGTTACTGGTTGATTATACTGGGAACAGACTGGTGGCCTGCGGCTCCATCTGGCAGGGTGTCTGTCAGTTCCTCAGACTGGAGGATCTCTTCAAACTGGGAGAGCCGCATCACCGGAAGGAGCATTACCTGTCCGGAGCCAGAGAGGCTGATGGGATGGCAGGTAGGCGGGGCTGGCCTGGAGGGGGGTTGGATACACCTGACCTGGTCGAAATCAGGGTTAGCATTTCTCTGTGGAAAATTTCACTTCCTGTTTCAGAAATTATTACAAAAACCAGAAGGAGGAGATTCATCTGGATCTGATTGTCTCAATGACTCGTCAATGAGAAGTAGAGGAAACCGTGCTTCTCCATTAATTTTCTATAGCGGAGCAGGTTCAGTAGTAGTAACGCTGATGAAGTTTAAATAATGGAATAATGTAAATGGTGTTTTCTGTCGGGGACAAAACACTGTTTGAGGCACCTGCTGATAGATAGATAGATAGATATACTTTATTAATTCCAGGCTGGGAAATTGCAGTGTAGCAGCAGCATTACACACAGAGACATCAAACAACATAGGATAAGAATAAAAATATATACAGTCAAGAACAAATTATACATAATAAATATCAATATCAAAATAGCAAGCAATGTGTTTCCTGTGTTTCCTGCTGCAAGTTTAAATCCAGATGCTTCACTGTCTCTTCAGCAGATTTTTCTGCTGATATGTCAAAGTGTTCTTAAAGTCTGTTTCTGACAGGCTGAAGAAGCTTTTTCAGACTTCAGGTGTCAATCACCTGTCAAAATATTTTAAAGGTTTTATTGCAAAACAGCTGCCATAGTTTTTAGTTAACAAGTCACGGAATGAAGGTGCAGCAGCAGATCATTGACAGCCCACGTCACAACAGATTCCCAGTATCACAACGCATTTGATGTCACAGCTGTTGTATGCACTCACCATACAACAGCTGTGTAGCAATCAGATTGTTTGATTGTCCTTGAAGGTCCAAATTTTAACTTCTCCACCCTTCCTTCTTTTGAAGAGTTGCGCTGTATTTGTGGTCTTAAGAATAAAAACCATTGACTGCTTTGTTGTGATTTAACAAAGGATTTCTGGAGTTTTAGGGTGCTTTTCTCCATGGACTGAGACCTTTGACCTTTCACGGGAGTTTTTTTTTTTTTTTCTTGTAACATTTAATATTTATTGTTTGTTTTCTTGTAACGATCAGCTTCTGTTCTTTACTCAGTTTCACTGTTATCCCCTTCAGCCACCATTAGCTGTTAGCAGTAGCTCCTCTGTAGACAAGGCTGTGAATCAGTATTCAACAAAAAATTACTCTGAGCTTCGCTGTAAATCAGATTCTTCAAACTCCCAGACTCTTAAAGGCTCAGCAAAGGAAACCGTCAGACAGCAGGTTTGACCGCCACAGGTCACATCAGCCATCGCTAATTCATGCTCATTCTGTCAGTAACTGGTCATCAGAACCAAATCAGACTTGGCTCTGCTTTGTGTTTGCTCTTTGCCAAAGACCCTTTATGAGGGAAGAAGCTTTTTTGGGCCCAGTCCCAATGGAAGTCCTTCAGTCCTGGTTCTCGGTAGGAACAGGACCCATTAAATATGTATCAGACTCTGAAGTTGGAGCTGTATCACCACCCTTCAATCTGCACGGTATAAATAGAGCCACGTGCAGGTCCTGGGTCAGGTCTTCCGTAACACAGCTGTCAACCTCTGCAGACACCTAGAAATCTGCAAATACCTGCCTTTGGATGGACAAGTTTACTTTACTGATCCCAAGCTGGGAAATTCTTTTGTTACAGCAGCTAGTAATCACATTTAAAGACATACAGATACACTGAATACAACAGAGAGTAAAAGACTGAATATTTACACTAGAGCCATATTGTACAACATAATAAAATACTGTACGATACAAAAACAGAATGCAAAAATAAACGATATGAGGTATAAAGATCTATAAATAAATAAACAAAAACAGATCATCTCTGAAAGTACAAAGTGACCACGATCAGAGTTCACATCCTGTCTGACAGTAGGAGTTACTGTAGGATGGATTTCCTGTATCTGTTGCTATGACAGCAGTTTGTTCAGACAGCTCTCCTGAATCTTCTCCTCCTTGTCAGGTGTGGTTGTTGGTGAGGAAGACTGGACGGCCGATCCTAAGAGGAAGAAACCAGTAAAGGGTGGCAGCCGTCTGTTCATTGGCGCCGCCATTGATGGGAAGTCGGAGTACTTCCCCACATTGTCCAGCAGGAAGTTGGTGGCGGACGAGGAGAACGTCAACATGTTCTCGCTGGTCTACCAGGACGAGTTTGTCTCCTCACAGATCAAGATCCCTTCGGACACGCTATCTCTCTACCCGGCCTTTGACATCTACTATGTCTATGGCTTCTCCAGCCGCACTTATGTTTACTTCCTCACGCTGCAGCTGGACACGCAGCTGACGCAGATGGACGCTGGTGGGGAGAAGTTTTTCACCTCTAAGATTGTAAGGATGTGCTCCAATGACACGGAGTTCTACTCATACGTGGAGTTTCCCCTGGGCTGCACTAAAGATGGTGTGGAGTACCGGCTCGTCCAGGCCGCCTACAAGCAGAAACCAGGGCGCCGGCTGGCACAGGCACTCGGCCTGTCTGAGGACGATGACGTCCTGTTTGTTGTCTTCTCACAGGTGATTAACTGATGATGTCAGACTTTTTTGTGCTGGGTTTAGAACCAGCAGCTCTGACTGTGGTTTGTGTGTTTAGGGTCAGAAGAACCGCTCCAACCCGCCACGAGAGACCGTCCTTTGTCTCTTCACGCTCCACAACATCAACCTGGCCATGAGAGAGAGGATCCGCTCCTGTTACCGTGGAGAGGGGCGCCTCTCGTTACCATGGTTACTCAACAAGGAACTGCATTGTATTCACACTGTGAGTTTCACCACAAGCCTCACATATAGTTACAGGTGAACTGAGGTCATTCTGTTGTCCTGGTGACAACAACTGTTTTCTAAAGGGGGAGGGACTAGTTTGCTGCGTAAGTGGGTTATGTCTTTGGACCAGGACCAGGTAAAAACATGCGACCTTTGTTGCTACGGAAACACAGATGACTTTTTTTTCCCCCACTATGGTCCTTAATTTAATTCATGTAAACAAGAACGAACAGCTAAATGTGCACATACAGGTTAGCTAATCCCATTTGCTGCAGGGTTCAGCCGTGAACCAGATTATTGGGTCTACACAGAACACATTAATAAAGTGACCTTATTCAGGAATACACAAAACTACAAGTGTGTGTTTGTTGTGACAGAGATCATTATGAACTGTGAATAAAGGTCCTGAAGATATAAAACACACACAGTAACACCTCTGTACGTCTTCAACACAGCCGAAGCAGATCGGTGACGACTTCTGCGGTCTGGTCCTGAACCAGCCACTTGGAGGCCTCAGGGTCATCGAGGGTCAGCCTCTGTATGAGGACCGCACAGAGGGAATGGGTGCCGTGGCAGCCTACACCTACGGCGAGCACACCGTGGTGTTTGTTGGGACCCGGAGTGGACTGCTGAAGAAGGTAAGATGAGTCCGTGGAGGCGGGGCGGGAAAATGTTGCTGCTGAAACGTCTTCATTCATGTTTAAAGTCACTGGAGTTGGAGTTCACCTTCACCTGGTTCAGTTTCTTTTTGTCCCCCACTGAAACCTTTTTTGTATTGAAGTCTATGGAAAAATGTTGATTAGCCCAGACTTGCACATGGTTGTATTTGTGCACAGATGAAATAACAGGTGGGAAAAGAGTAGCCTTGTGTGTCGTCTTTCAGCCTTTAGCGGTGACTCCATAATAATAATAATAATAATGATAATGATAATGATAATAAACATAAGCAGTTTAGACATCTGATAAATATTTTATTCCTCTTACACATATCCTGCTGCCTGTGAAGCTGCTCCTCAGTCATTCCTCCATATGTGCTGTGCCTGCAGCTCTGTGGTTATTATTGTTATCTAGAGCTGAAAATAAGCCAGACGCTCTTTTGATTTCATAACAGGACAAACACAATCTGTTCGTTTTCAGACTTCTTCTTCACAGATAGACAGCAGAGAGGTGTAGAGACCATCCTGCTCTGTCTCCGTTCAGTCTTGGAGACACTGGGTCTGGTCTGACCTGGAGCTGTCTGAAGGATTCAGGGCCTTAGTCTAAGATGTCCTCTGAGTGAGACATAAAATCATTTTGTTATTACACATGGAAAAACTTGAAGACTTCAAATCACTCCTGGTCTCCAGAGGAGAACCCTGAACTGTCCAGGAGCTACACCCTCAGAAAAAATACTTGTTTTTTTTGGAGGGGGGGTTTTTAATCTCTCTCGGAGTTGAGAGACCATCACATTCTTCTCAAGCTCCACTAGAACCTCTGTAGAGCATTATGAGAAGCCATTAAAATCTGGCTGAGGAACTATCATTGAAACTTTATGGATCAAGTTAAAGACACATGGTGGAATGTCAGTGGAACTGGACCTGATTCTTTGGTTCTCTGGTTCCTCTGACCCTGAACACCAGATAACAATTATCTCCCTTTTCCATTTTTGAACTATGAATTTCAAATCAAATCAAAACAGATTTATTTGCAAAGCCCTGAATCAGTGCACTTTACACAGAGATCGAGTCGAGACCAAACGCTTTATAAAATGATTTAAAGAGACCAACAGATCCCCAATGAGCAGGAAAAACTTCCTTTAAACCTTGGACAGAACCAGTTTGGGGGGGGCAGTCTTGACCTATAGCAGCAGAGCTGAAGAGTAGATGAACTTTGAGTTTTCAAGTATCAGCTGTCATACAGAAAAGCTTTCAGTCTGGTTTAAAGAGTCCGCCTGGACCGATACAGAAAAGAAGAGCCTGATAACTGAAACACTGAAGGATTTCAAATTCTACTCTGTATTTTACTGGCAGCCAATGAAGAGCAGCTAACACAGGAGAGATGTGATCTCTTTTCCTAGTTCCTGTTAATATTCGTGCAGCAGCGTTCTGAATTAACTGAAGGCCTTTCAGAGATTTGTTTGGACATCCAGATAGTAATGAGTTACAGTAGTCCAGCCTAGAAGTTACAAATGCATGGAGCATTTTTTCTGCATCATCCTGAGAAAGGATGTTTCATGTTTGTTTTATGTGAGGGACAAAGGACATGTCCTGGTCAAAATTTACTCCAAGGTTTCTTACAGTGGAGCTGGAAGCCAAAGTAATGGCATCCAGACTGATTAGATGATTAGATAGCGTTTCTCTGAGGTGCTTTGGGCCGAGTACAATAACTTCAGTTTTGTCAGAATTTAGAAGTAGAAAATTTTAACTTTTATTGGCTGAAAACTAAAAATGGAGGCTGGATGATGTGAATGACTCCTCTCACCCTCCTCCCACACACCTGATGCTTTACTGTTCATTCACATGGAGGAGGAAGAGGCGGAAGAAGGGGGGAGGGGGCTCTTGAGGGAAAGGAGGGTAAAGAGGAGGAGGAAGAGAGGAGACTCAGATCTTCATGGTGTTGGGATCAGATTTTTTATGTTTGTTTGTGTGAACTTACTTAGCAATAAAACTGATTGTGATTCTGAATGAGGTCCAGATTCAGGTCTACGGCCTCATCTCACTGGGACCAGCAGAGGTTGGAGCAGCAATTGTCGTCTTAAATGTCACCATGGCAACAGTCGTAATGTATTTCAGTCATCGGTGTATCAGCCGATCTGACAGCTGATTGGCTCAGAGTGGGTGAAGTCATCAGAAAGTTAGGACTGAACAAGGCAACAGGAAGCTGGATGGGTGGGTGTGGGGGGGGGGGGGGGGGGATCTGAATTTATGTTTTCTATTCTGCTGCCAAAACAAACAGCCCTGAGGGGAGAGGACACACTGCCCCCCAACACACACACACACACACACACACACACACAAAAAACACAGACATACCCACACACACTCACTTCTACACCTGGGTTCTGTTTCAGGAGATTGAGGTTTGGGTGGTATTGGAGGTTTTTGGTGGTCCAGGTTCAGGTCCAGACTATGTAATTTAAATCGTCAAACTTGAAATCTTGAAAACCAACACAGATTAATCCACCGTGGAACATAGCAGCAGACATTCCTACTGTTCCTATTGTGTTTGGGTCGTTCTAGAGCTGATCTGAAGTTTCTATTTTTATCTGATCAGGAGTTCGGCTCATTCTTTGGAGCAGTAATGGTGAAAAATCTACTCCAAATATCAGATTGTCTTTATTCTGTCAACACAATAAACTCACAAACATACAGAACTGAGGCACAAACTCTCTGATTGGCTGTGACATCACCCACCGGTGTAGAGACGTGACTCTGGACGTCATTATCAAAGATGGAGGATGAGAATGGACGGATAAACACACAGAAGGAAAACAACAATTTCTCCTTTCAAATGCTCTGTGTAACCCTAACCCACCAACATGATGACATCACACAGTGGATCAAGACGTCACAGTTTAAAAAATCAGCCAACAGTGACATCTTGAAGTTTGGGCAGCACTTCAGTTTGTTACCTCTGCAGTTCAGCTGATGAGAAAAATTATGGTTCATCCTGAGGAAAACATGAATGTTCATACATTTGACAGATTGAGGATTTATTTTAAAAGTGCATGATCATTATTGCTGACAAAGGTTCCTGAGAGGTAGATTGTTCAGGTGAAAAGACGAAACATTCACAGGTGAGTTCACAGCTGCAGCTTCACAAACAGAAGTGAATTAGAAATTAGTCTTTTTTTGGACTGATTGACAGAAAGAAGATTGTGAACTGACTGACAGAAAGAAACAGGTGCTGGCTCCAAATAATCATCATCCCTAAGAATCTGATTCACTTCCCTCCCTGGCTGTGAGCTGTCCCCCCATTGCTGCTGGAAAAAAGGAAAATGAGAGAATGAAAATGATGTTTGGAGGAAGCAGGTGCAGGCGGCTCAGTTACAAACAGACATTACTGTTATTAGAATAAAAGCTTTAATTCCCTGTCGTCTCATTAGCCAATAATGGCCCTGTTTCCCCTGAATGCCACAGCTGATTGGCTGACTCATCTCCTCTAATTCACTTTGTGCTAATGGAAAAGAGGAGGAGGAGGAGCAAATACTCTTTATAAGAAAAAAAAATCTTAGTTTGTCATTTTGAGGAAAATTTGCAGATGAAAAACAATGTTTGATCTTTTTAGCGTTTTGCTTCACAGAGATGTCAGTCGGCCTCAAGCTGGAGGGAAACTCAGCATCACATGACGTGATGTTTAACCCTCCGAACTCTTTGGATACTGAAGCTATCTGTGAAAATGTTTTTTTCCTTTTGTCCTGACATTGATGTTTAAGCAGAAAAATGGTTGTGAGTGTGAGGATGTTAGCGACTTTGTCAAGAACCAAAGTGTGATGTGGAGACGAGTCAGACCTTCTCCAAGGCCCAATCCCAATGTTCACCCTTGAAAGGAAGCCACAAGGGGTAGGGCTTTGTAATCTTCCCTAGGAATTGGGACACCACTTGTTACGTCACTTGTAGTCCCAGCAGCAATTTGGAGGCTACAGTTGCGATCTTTTTATAGCATTCATCATGCTCTTGTTGATAAATAAACCAAGAGGCACACGGAGAAATATACACTATCAATGTCTGTTGCCTCTTGGGAGTTTTTTGTGTTTTTTCTTCTCCGACTTCTCCACGTCCTCTCTCTCTGGGGTTGCCGTTGTTTAGATATTGAGCATCTTTGGGTTGATGTGATCTCAGTCTAATCCACCCGGTCCGGTTAACCCCTCCTCCCCCCGCCTACACACACACACACACCCCACCAGGAGTTAAAGAAGCAGCCCATGATCCGAAGTCGGTGACCTCATTGTTGATCAGTCAGTCCAAGGGGGCGTGGCTCCACAGCAACACTGAACTTGATGTCACTGTGTTGATATAGACAGGAATGTTTGGATGTCTTCATCATCATCTACATCAAAATGAAGGCTACCTGAATCAAGAGCAATCTAACGTTTGATTGCCTGAAGCAGTCTGATTTTATAGGACCTTATTTTCTTTCTCCTGGCCACTCACATAGCTGTGTCGATTCGGCAAGGCTGTTGATTGGCTAAATATGTAAAGTAATGTAAAGGTGTTTTACACACACACACACACACACACACACACACACACACAAATTAGCCAATGATAATTTGTGTGTTTGTGTGTGACATTTAGTTGGATATTAACTTAGGTTGATTTGTGTGTGATTACAGAATGAAGACTCTCACCTGGGCTAAACGTACACACACACACACACACACACACACACGCATTTCAAGATATAAGATCAACCTCTTCCCTCCCTGTTTGTGCTGTGTTAAGGACCAGCTGGTGTTTTTGTTTTGATTGGCTCTAAATTAGATAGGGAAGACAATTGGGGACGATTGACTGTTGCCGTGGCAACAGAGAAATGAACCCCTCTGCCCACCTTCACCCTCCCTGATTTGGAGATTTGGTGGAGAGCCAATCAGATACTTTAGAGGAGGTTAGGTGTCATCATCCAGGAAGGATTGGTGATATCACGTGACAACACAGCCACGTGACCCTAAAATCACAGACCTCAGGCTGAGCTGTTCACCACTGAGCACATGCAGTAGGTCCTGTCCACTCCCTCTCTTTTCTCCTGCAAATAAACAACAGCAAGAAAAATAAACAAACGCATATTTCTGTTGAGTTGAGGATAGATCACGTTCAGGCATCCTCAGTTCGTGGGTTAGGGTTAGCTTTAACAGGAATTAAAGTGATGAAGAACGGAGGGTGTGGCCTGTGTGAGTGACAGGTGCTGTCATGGTTGGCTGGCTGTTAGTAGATATTCATATATACCCCCCCACCCCACCATATTCCCCACCCTTTTAATAGCCTCTAAATTGATCAGGGAGAGGATGCAAGTTGAAAGAGTGTGTGTGTGTGTGTGTGTGTGTGTGTGTGTGTGTGTGTGGGGGTGTGTGTGTGTGTGTCCCAGTGCCAGTGGCTTCAAGTTAAATGGGTTGATGTTTCTGTGTAGCAACTTAATACAGGGTGTGTGGGTGTGTGTGTGTGTGTATGTACACACCAGCGCGTTCACACACAATGTAAAAGAAAAAGGCGGGGTTTGGTGGCAAAAATTCAATGAAGTGTTAAAATACCAGCTAACTGCACTAACTGAGTGTGTGTGTGTGTGTGAACATTTCCAGATGTGTTAGTTAAAAGCAGATGCGGATTCAGCTCCTGTGAGTTTGAACTACTCTCACTTGTTTTTTTATATATTTAGTTCTGCAGGTTTAATGGTCATGGTTCCACATTAAAGTGCTTTTAGTTGTAGTTGTGCTGGTAAATATATTCAAAATATGTTTATTTATATTATTTTTAATCTAATTTACTCAAACATTCCCTTTAAGTGTGTCTCCAGTTTGAAGACAACGTCAACAGAGTGTCTTTGTCTTTGTGTGGTGAGCTAACAGAACCTGTAGCTTTCATGTTTACATGGACACTCCATTAACCTCACCCTGTAACCATTTAACCCCAAAACATTTAGCTCTACATTTTAGTTAGTATAGTTATGGTTAAGGTTAAGGAGGGTTAGGGTTACGGGTTTATTCATCCAATGCCACACGTGTGTGTGTGTGTGTGTGTGTGTGTGTGTGTACAATTTTGATGTAAATGAGTCATTTCTTATCATGTTAGCTGTAATGGCAAAAAATAAAGAGTTACCTGTTTTATTTGTAAATTTGTCAGCTTGAATTTTATGTAAATCTGCTGTAATGAGAGTGAAGATCACAACATATTTTGAATGTTTGAACATTTCAGCATTGTTATCATATTATCAGACATGTTTTCTTATACACATATCTATAACAAGAGCAATATTTAGCATGCTTAGCTGATTTAAGTGTTGTTAGTTGTTAGCTGCTAATAATAGAGCCACAATGCCAGGGATAGGGTTAGGGTTTTTTAAGTTCTTTGTTAAGCTCCATGTTTTCGCCGACATTTGTTCCCATTTGGCCCAACTCACAAAATTATGCTGTGTTTAGCTGATTGGCCCTTGTGTCAGTGATGTCATCATGTCTTCCTGCACTCCTGGTCTCATGTTAGTGCGTGTTAGTGTGTCTACGTGTGATAGTGTGTGTAATTCACCTTGAGGAATGACTTCATCGCATTTTGTCTCTCTCTATCTCTCTGTCTCTCTTTCTCTCTCTCTTTCTCTTTCTCTCTCTTTCTCTCTCTATCTCCCTCTCTCCCTCTCTCTCTCTCTTTCTCTCTCTATCTCCCTCTCTCTCTTTCTCTTTCTCCCTCTCTTTCTCTCCCCCTCCCTTTCTCGCCTTATTGACTGTTTTAGTAAAATCCATAAAGTTTGTCCCAAAGGACACGTTTCAGTCTGATGTCACACACAAACCTGTAGAAGAGCTATAAAAGAGCAAGACCACACACTGTTTTACACAAGCGTGTGTGTGTGTGTGTGTGTGTGTGTGTGTGTGTGTGTGTGGTGAGCCAATGAGCGGCTGCCACACCCAGTCTAAATCTGAACATGGTTGGACTTCTGGAAAACAACACACACTCCCTATGATTTTAATCTGTATGTGCGTGTGTGTGTGTGTGTGTGTGTGTGTCAAAGAAAGAGAGAAAGAGAGAGACACCAAGGTCAACCAATAATATCAATCAATCAATTCTTCTATGTATGAGAGGAAGACAGGAGGAAGGAGACAGAAAATGGAGGAAACAGGGCAGGAAAAAATCTGAAAAAAGGGGGTGAAGAGAAGGAAAGCAGATTGGAAGGATGGAAGGAGAGAGGGAGTGAGCAAGGAAAGAACAGGGAGGAGACAGGGAGAGAAAAATCAGGAGGAAGCTTTTGAGTGAGCAGAACTGAGCTTTAATCCACCGAGCACCTGAAAGTGGGTCACCTGAACAGAAGACATGGGGGGTTCTTATTCTCAGAGAGAGTAAAGAAGCAAAATACTGTATGAGGAGAGGAGACAAGGAGAGGAGAGCAGAGGGGAGGAGGAGGGGAGACGAGGAGAAGAGACAAAGATTGTGTGTGTGTGTGTGTGTGTGTGTTATTACATTGGGTTTCATCATCTGTATTAACAACCTCAGTTTTTTGCATTAAATCCAAATCTGATCATCCGTTAACAGAAGGAACAATTTGGATCAGCTGATGTCAAAATACACTTCTTGAAATCACAAACAGGTCTTCTTATAGATATCAACACTTCAAAATAGATGAGCTACATTCTGGACTTTTAGGGTAAAGCATGGACGTTGACAAAAACAGTGAGTTCTGACCGACTCATTTGATTGGACAAGAGGCATCATGATACTGATGTAGAGACCGACATCAATAGGACATGTCACGGTCCGTTCGCCAATCAGGCACAACATTATGACCACCTGCCTTTCAGAGCCGAACAGCTCCAACTCATCAAGGTCTGAAGGTGTGGTCCTTGACCCAGATGTGAACAGCAGGTCCTTTTACAGATAATATTAAGATAATAATAATAATAATAATTAATAATTAAGATAATGTAAGATTATATGGATCAGATTTGATTGTCCAGAACACAAATGTCCCACAGATGGAGGACTGGGGCACTGGGGATTTTTGAGTCCACAACACCTGAAGAAAAGGGGACCCAGGATCCTTACTTGTAACTGCGGTAACACCTACAGCTACAGTGTTTTTTATTAGTGTTGCTTGGCAACAGCCACTTCCTGTCCCAATGGCTGTAATCCGGATTGTTTAATCATGGTTTAAATAAATCCGGTTAATTTAAATTTATATTTTTGGTACTGTTAACCAATCAGTGATTGTAGAACTGAAAGCTTGTTTCACAACAACAGCACAAAGTCCGTCATGTGATATTCATCAATTATATGAAGTAACAACTAACTGTTAGCTCTGTGTGTGTGTATGTGTGCTGTTACCTTTACTTAAAATACTACAAGTACAAAACTTTTGCTGTTGAGGCTAATTCACACGCACACTCTGTCTGAGTCAGATTCTTTGTGTCAAACAGATTTAAAACTGAACACTTCATCAGTAGATCGCCCGTTTTTTTTTTTGTTTGTTTTTTTTACTTAAATGAGAAAATTCAAGCAAAAAGTTTCTTGAGTTTATTTCCTGTTTGTCTCTCTCCCTGTCACTCCCACTTCCTCCCTCTTTTCCTTCCCCTTTCTCTTTTTTCCCTTTTGCATCACCCCCCTTTCTCTCCAGCTCAAACCTGCCCCACATATTGGAGGAGAGATATAGTTGCATCACCACAGGCTGCACAAAAAAACTTATACACACTGCAGAAAACATGTGCACGCACACACACACACACACAGAGGTAGATTAATTATTATTCAGTTGCCAAGGAGATGATGGAAGAATGAGAAAATCTGTCAGCTCCCAAAAGAGAGTGAAGGCTCTTCACACTTCATCCTTTTTCTCTCAGTTCATATCCATTCAGTGTGCGTGTATGGGGTGGGGGGGGGGGTATATTATCTATTATGATATGTAATTGTTACCATGGTGAAAGAAGGCTTGAAAGGACAGACCTTTATTCTGATTTTTGTGCCTATCAGTCCAGATGGAATATTCAGAGATGGAAGGTGTCAATTCTTCCATCGATCACTTAGATAATTTATTAATTTTTTATTAATGCTATGAAATAATCACTTTTGTCTACAGGGAGATCTGTCTGTTAAGCTCCAAATAGCAGAAAGACAGAAAGTTAAATCAGCAAATTTTCGCTGGCAGCCATAAGTTAATGAGACTTAAATCAGTAGATTTTCAATGGAAACTCTGACGTGGTTATTTATTTTCAGACTGTAAATCAACATGTTTCTAATGGAAGTTTGAACTTGGCACCTCGACAGAATAAATTAAAGAACCTCTGGAGTGAGGCCAAGACTGTGTTAAATCATCAGAATTCCAGTAAACACTCTATATTTCAGTCAAAGATCTTTTATTTTGATAAATTTTTCAAATCAGTCGAATTTCAGTCGAATTTAAATGCAGTTTTGATTTGCGTTATTTTTTTTTAAATAAAGCAAGACAGAATCAGTAAAGTACTAAGTAAATCCAGACCACCTCAGTTCGTGAAATTTCACGAACTGAGCTGCAAAAATTCTTTTTAGCCTTAAAATGTTCAAAGACAGTGTTTGTGTGTGTGTGTGTGTGTGTGTGTGTGTGTGTGTGTGTTCATGCCTGCCTGAGGGGTTAAAACCATCATTTGATGGTCTCAGTATTGTCTAGTGTGTGTGTGTGTGTGTGTGTGTGTGTGTGTTTTTGGGTGAATGGGGAGGAACTAATAAGCTTAACTGCTTCCCCCCTGCCTGTTTCACCCTTCACTGCCCTTCCTCCTCCTCCTCCTCTTCCTCCCTCAGGGTCTAGTGGGTGACTGAACAATATTTAGTGTCTGTCTGAAGGAGCTAAATGGTTGGAATGACCATCTATCACACACACAGTGTCATCCTCTTTGTCTGACCCCTTGGTCAGAAAAAAAGAGAGGACACATTTGTTTTTTCAGTTTTGATTTGTGTTTAGTACTTTATTTTTCTGTTACTCGGATGCTGTCATCATGACAACAGAAGTATGATGATGTAAAACTGGGTTATGTGATCATGTGATCAGGTGAACTGAGACTGGGGAGAGTTGCAAGAACCCTTTGCTTACCTGTTGGTGATGATAAAGGAACAGCCATCGTTAAACTCACCAAAGAGCAAGAAATTGATAATTTTAGAAGGTAAATTTTTGGCCTTTTATTCCAACAGGACAAGTGGCAGAGAAGCCAACAAGAAGTAGACAGAGCAAGAAGAAAGACAGGCAGCAAAGGTCCCTCAGTCAGTCGTACCTCAGACGTGGAGTACACATGACATGCACACTAACCGCTTGGCCACCACAATTTATGTTATGGAATATGGCGTCTTTGTCTCTGTGAGCATGACAAGACATGCAGGATCAAACCAACTGACAAATAGTACAAAGATTAATCACAGCAGGACAAATTATGCAAACTCTGAATGACTGGCAATAAATATTTTTGAAAATATGACATGCTGACATTTGTTTTTTATTGTTTGTTCTGCTAAATTGGAAAAAATATTATGACTGAATATTTCTTAGAGACAAAGAAATAAAAACCTCCAGACTGATGAAAGTTGGATGGAAGTTCTGTTTGTGTTTTTGTGAAAAATGAACCATATTAAGTCTCATAAACAGAAACTTTCTAGTTTTTCTGGATCAGCTTAGGTCTCATTGTGTTGGTTAAAGTCCTTTTTGGCTCAAACGCCACAACTCAGTAACTCTGTTGTCAGATCTTCAGTTTCAAAGGAAACTTTAGGAAAACATAATTTTCAAATTTGTCCACATTAAGAGTTGAGTCTGTGAGGAGAGTCTGCAGGAGAGAGGCAACAGCAGCTGGAGGAAACCTGAGCCAAGACAGGCTGTGTGTGTGTGTGTTGTAGTGAAAGTGCAGGCTGGTGTTGAGTTTCAGGAGTTCCAGGCTGTAATGTGGGTGAATGAAAGAGAGAGGACAGATTGAATCAGGGCTGAATGAGGCTGCTAACAGACGTTGACAGATACTAATGTGTCTGACAGAACAAGAACTTCCTGCAGAAAAATACCAAGTTCAAATTCTTTACCAATGTAAAACTCAAAAAAAATTTAATGCATTCAGAGATCAAATGAAAACAAAGTTCTACACAGGAAATTAAATATCACAATTAAAAAGTTAACACCAGAGTGAAGATTCAAATGCCAATTTTCTGTTGTCCAGTATTTATCTCATCTGATCTTTTTTCTGTATAATTTTTTGATTTTTGAGACAAGAAGTGAACTTAGAGGACAACCACCTGCTGCCAGATCAGCAGATTTAAATGGAGGTTTTACAGGAAATGAGCTTCATACACAAATAACCTTTAATTCAACTAAATGAGCAGATTTTCAGTGCAATAATGAGAACCATCTTACAAGCTTCTTAGAGCAACAGCAGCAGAGAATCCCTGTGATGCCCCACTGACACTTTAACATTTAATTTCTGTGGACATTTGAACTGCAAACAATCATCAAATGTATCTGAATCAGAGGTGGATGTTAATTAGTGTGTTTGAGTGTGTAAGTGTCATTTAGTACTTAGCTGTGTGTGTGTGAGTGAGTAATTAGATCTATTATCATAGTTGTTGGTCATAAAGCAGTTATTGCTCTGTGTCGGGCTAGTATTTCCCATTTTAGCACACATATTCAGTATGATCAGTTCAGTAATGCAGTTCGTTTATCTGAGATGACCCCCCCCCCATGGACTGGAGAACGCACACACAGGCTTACATCAAACTGCTGAAATTCCGCTGTCATGCAATACCGCCAAGTATTTGTATGTGTGTGTTATCAGGTTTCCACCAATAGCCAACCAGCTAAAAAGAATGGACAGTGAAAATGAAAAGGTGTGATTAGTTTTCTTAAATGTAAAAACGTAATGTAAAAATGTAAAAATGTAAAAACTGCTGCACAAGTTCATTGAGTTGAATCTGATTCGATACTTTTCTAGTTCATTTTGAGTTCAGATATTTTTATTTTTCATATTTAATGACCATCTTTGTCTGAGTCACTTTCAGAACAAACTTTAGTCTTTGATTAACTGTAACAAGGTGAATTTGCTACCTCTTCTTTATTAATGAGTGAAATTACACAGCTGTGACTCGCAATTGCAACAATTTGAATAAATTCTCCTTGTTGTATAGTTTGTCCACCTGACAACACAACAACTCATCTTGTGACGCAAACTGTCTCAGAATTTACAGAAATGCTGATTTAAGAACTGAGCGTCACATCGTCACATTGTGCTGACATCTTTATCTTTAACAAAGTAAATGTGTGATATAAATATAAAGTCCCACTTTGAACCTGATTAAAAGAACACTAAGATTATAATAAATTAAACACCAGTGCAATACAGTATCAGCTTTCAGAAGGGAAGTTATATTGTTGGTAATGTAGGCACATTAACTTTCACTTCTTTTTGGCCCCTCCCACCTATGTTCTTCTGATCAATGATCTCTGACCCTGATTGATCATCATAGTGCTACTGATCATCAGACTGCAGGTCCTTAGACCGTCTATCAATATTTCAGCGGATTGATTTAAACCGCATCACGTCACAGTGATTGTTGATTATTTGAGTTTGTGTTTTAAACAAATGGCAGTGTGTGTGTTGTCCCAATTGTTCTCCAATTGGTTCCTGTTTCTGTATGTGTGGCTGCATTGTCACAACAACATGGACTGGTTGTTCAACACCCAAATTTATTTAAGCAAATCAGAACTTCATCTGAAAAAACTTGAACTATTTCTGCCTCCAATTCATGTTTGACTTTTAGTGACCATCTATTTTATAAATATCTTTAAAAGTTAACAAAAACAAATAATTTTTTTTTTTTTTTAAATTAATAAAACCACATAAAACATCTGAGCTTCTGATGAGAACTGAAGCAAACAACGCACCGATTGTAGCAGGGGGAAGTCAAAGGTCAGGGGTCAGAGGGAAAGAGTGTATGTTCGGAACAAAACAGGCACTGACAGTATGAAAAGCAGACAGAGGTCAAAGGTCAGGGGTCAGAGGTCATTTGCCCCATCACACTCTCATTGTCTTCTGTTGGACCGAAATCAAGAAGAATAAACGTCTCAGTCAGTAAAAAACAGTAATTAATAAAAATCATGATCAGATAATAGGAGCTTCTGTTAACTTCTATCTGATCCTTGGTCTGAAGAAGGAAGAAAATAGATATGATGATAGAAATGAGAAAATATGCAAAAAGACCAACTGATAGAGAGGCTGAGAACGGAGAGAAAGAAAAAACAAGAAAAGAAACCGAAGTGGAGCGACGGATGAAAGATGAGTGAAGATCTGAGTCCTCTCAGCGTGTTAATTAGCTGTCTGCTCGTTAAGCAGCCGAGCTTAATTAGAGCTGACACACTCACCCACACAGACACACACGCACAAACACACACAGGCAGCAGGTCTGACTCACAACAGTTACACAATCCTGTTTCATGGAAACACACTCAGCTCCAGCAGCAGCAGCAGCAGAACTAAGGAGGGGATGTTAAAGTAGGACACTGCAGCAGATACCAAACTCAACATACACTTACACTCACAGACACACACTTACACATACACAACTTGCTGATACAAATGTGAGCTGTAAAAATTTATTTTCTGTTTTAATCCACAATTTAACAAACCAGTTGATCGAACTTTTAAACCTCCAACACACAAAGTGTTGGCTTCCATCTGGTGTGTGTTGTTGGGCAAAAACACAACATGGATAAATTTCAAATGAGATTCAGTATCCAGTCAGTGTTGGAGTTATTTTTCTTTTGATCGAGCAAGGCTAGTAGTTTTCTTCAGCTGCCAATCTTTATTCTAAGCTACACTAAACCTGTCAGTCCTGAAATCGCAGAAATTTAAATTGAGTTGTTGTCAAGTTGTTGCCTGATGATGATTCTACAACAAAGACACACACTCAAATCTTCGGATCAGATTAAAAACTATGCAATGTTTGAGGACATTCATGGTCTGATCTTTGGTGACCTCTGACCTCTGATGTATGATCTTCAGCCAATGACCCATCTTGTTTCAGATACGTGTGGATGGGACCCTGCCACCAGCCCAGAATGCTTTGCTGTATGAGACGGTGACTGTGGTAGAAGGGAAGCCAATCCTGAGAGACATGGTGTTCAGTCCAGACCACCAATACATCTACCTACTGAGTGACAGACAGGTAAGATAGAGAGACAGACAGAGAGAGAGGGTGTCATATAACTAACCCTAACTATGAATGTTTGTGTATGCAGTGAAGATAAGATAACCTGAGAAGTGTTTTCATTTTCATCAGGTAAATCCTTCATTTGAATTGTTATATATCAGCTGCTGTTCAGAAGTTCTGTCTTTCAGTAGAAGATTAATTTGAATAATTTAAACTGACAATAAAGAATAAACAACAAAGGAGAGAAATCTCAGAAAAAGTAGCTTTTAAAAGACAGATCCAGCAGTACATGAAACAAAGACCTGGTCTGAGAGACAGAGCAGATCTATATATGTGTCTGAATGAAACAGACAGACTGTCTGCCTGCTGAAGACACACGCAGAATGGTGAGTCACAGTGACTAACTGTCTACAAAACCAAGACAAACGTGTAACATGCAGGCTCCAGGTTGTGTTACTGTCAGTGGTACAACACCTACTGTAACTACAACTAAACAGAGATAACACAGACAAATAGATGTTGTGGAAATGAATGTAGTGGTCTTGTGAACTCCCCTGGTCCACCTGATTGACTTCCTGTTGTGTGTCCCCACAGGTGACCAGACTTCCTGTTGAGAGCTGTGGTCAGTACACCAGCTGCTCCGACTGTCTGGGCTCTGGAGACCCTCACTGTGGGTGGTGTGTCCTCTTCAACAAGTGAGTTCAGATCAGGCTCATCTCACCGACAGCTCCAGGGTACATGTTTTGTCAACATGAGAAAAATGTTCATGCATTCCTCCATCTTCTCCTCTGATCCATCCTCTCCATCTTCTGGGTCACGGAGGGTTCTGGAGGATGGTGTCACCCTGGACAGGTTTGGTCTCCAGACAGAGAGCCAACAACCGCTCAGACCTATGGACAGTTTAGAGTCACCAATGAACCCATACAGGATGTCTTTGGAGACTCCGCACATATTTCTATTGACTTATAAAATATATGGTGTGATAAATTAAAAGAAAACATCACAAAAACATTTAAAGATTTTAAATAAATAATATATAATATATAATAAATAATATAATAAATAATAATGCAAATCAACATTTTGTCAAACAAAAAATTGACAGATAACTTAACGGTGAAGAATTAAACAAATGCCGTTATTAGATGAATTGATTGTCATGATTAAAAATATAAAATATAAAGTGTATTAAATCTAGAATAGTGTAGTTAACAGGTACATTGAGAAGTTAATAACTAAATATCATGAAATAGAAAAAATTGGGAATAATGTAATTTTATATCAAATCATTCTAAATATCTAAATGAAGAAATGAAAGTGGTAAAATATTTCCTCATATTAGTGTAATCACAGAAAGAATGAATGCAGAGGAAAAGTAATTGAGCCAGAATAAATACATAATGTGTTTTATTGAAATTTAAGCAAACAGAATAATATTTTAATAATATGAATAAAAAATATTAAACAAACTGATAACTCTAATTAAGTAGATAATCTGAAAATAATGAAGCAATAAACCTTAGACAACAAATTTGAAGTAAATGAAAATAAAAGGGCCAAATGATCATAGAAATGAATTCACAGATAAATAAAACTGGTGTTTGTTTACAGTTGGTTGACCTGTGACCTTTGACCCCCAGGTGCTCCACACAGGAGGCCTGTGACAAATGGGAGGAGCCTCAACACTTCAACAACCAACTGGACCAATGTGTTGTCATCTCTGTCACCCCTAGCAACATGTCAGTCACCTCCCCGGCAACGCAGGTTTGACACACACACACACACATACACGTCATTTGTGTATTTTCAAAGTGTGCTAAAGGTTGACTCCCCCACCCCCAGCTGACCATCTGGGTGCAGAACGTTCCCGCTCTGTCTGGAGGCGTGTCCTGTGTCTTTGAGGACTTGACGGAAAGTCCAGGGGACGTTCTGGACAAGGGACGGGTGATGTGTCTGTCCCCATCACTGAGAGACCTGCCAACACACATACACTATGGTAAGACGCACACACACACACACACACACACAGTGATTACTAATATTATTGATAATGGGATTATTGATGATGGATTATTGGTTTTAGGAGAGAAGCATGTGGTCCAGCTCAGTCTTCGCTCCACAGAGACGGGGCATCAGTTCATCTCCACCAGCTTCATCTTCTACAACTGCTCTGTGCTCAACTCGTAAGTCTGCCACCTCCTCAGCTTCACGGTCCCTCTCTGTGTCCTCTCATCTGTCTCCTTGTATCCTTGGCTCTTCTCTTCACTTGTGTTGTCTTCGCTCATCATTGCTCTCAAATATTATCAGTCCTTCATCTGCAACCTGTCAGAGCTGAGGAGTTCAAAGGTCACAGTCATCAGTGCTCCAAACACCCATCCATACAAAACATCAAATGAGTTCAAATGTTTAATCAACATCAAGAAAATTTGTTTCATTTTAAAATAAAACTCAGGAAAGTCTCCTCTCTCTCTGTCTCCTTGTGTGTCTCTCTACCCCCTCCCAGATGTACTTCCTGTGTCAGCAGTGTGTTTCCATGTCATTGGTGTAAATATCGTCACATCTGCACCAACAATCTGCAGGACTGTTCCTTCCAGGAGGGACGAGTCAGCAACATGGAGGTATACACACACACACACACACACACACACACACACACACACAGGTGATGCATCAAGCTGAGACAACAATAAAGTAAAGAGTGTGTGACCTAACAAGCCGAGTCAACTCGGTAAAGGGTTGTTTGAATGTCTCATTGATGTGATTGGTGCTCAGTGAAATAGCAATTATAGCAATTAGCATTCATTAGCGGGTATTTCGGAGGAAGAGAGCCAAAGACGGAAAGAAATAAAAAGAGACAAAGAAGAAATTGTGAATTGTGCAATGAACAATCAGGTTAGGGTTTGTCTTTTCAAATGAAAAGTCTTAAAAATGATGTATTGAAAACACGCAGAGAGAAACACACACACAGACCAACACGCAAGCTCCACAGGTGAGTGTTGTGTCTTTTTGTAATGTTTTGGTTCAATCAAATCAAATTTATTTGTATAGCACCAAATCATAACAAAGTTACATCAAGGCACTTTACATATAGAGCAGGTCTGGACCAAACTCTTTATAAATTTATTTAAAGAGACCCAACAGATCCCCGATGAGCAAGCACTTGGCGACAGTGGCAAAGAAAAACTTCCTTTAAGAGGCAGAAACCTCAAGCAGAACCAGGCTGAGGGGGGGCGGCCATCTGCCTCGACCGGTTGGGTTGAGAGTGGGAGAGAGAGAGATGCTCAATCCTTCCCTCAGTAGCCAAGGCTCTGTGAATAGATGGACTTTAACTTTTTAACTATAAGCTCTGTCATACAAAAAAGTTTTAAGCCTGATCTTGAAAATTGCTAAAGAGTCAGCGTTCTGAATCAACTGAAGGCCTTTTAGAGATTTGTTTGGACATCCAGATAGTAATGAGTTACAGTAGTCCAGCCTAGAAGTTACAAATGCATGGACTAGTTTTTCTGCATCATCCTGAGAAAGGATGTTTCTCAGGTGGAAGAAAGCTGCCCGACTAAAATGTTTTATGTGAGGGACAAAGGACATGTCCTGGTCAAAATTTACTCCAAGGTTTCTTACAGTGGAGCTGGAAGTGATGCCGTCCAGACTGATGAGATGATTAGATAGCGTTTCTCTGAGGTGCTTAGGACCGAGTACAATAACTTCAGTTTTGTCAGAATTAAGGAGTAAAAATTATGGGTCATCCAGACTTTTATGTGTTCAAGAAATGTCTGCAGTCTGACTATCTCACTGACTTAATTTGGCTTCATTGATAAGTACAGCTGCGTGTCATCTGCGTAACAGTGGAAGTTGATGCTGTGTTTCCTGATAACATTGCCAAGAAGAAGAAGATAAAGCGTAAAGAGGATTGGTCCAAGTACCGAACCCAGCGAGACTCCATGACTGACTACAGTACATGAGGAGGAGCTGTTGTTAACATGAACAAACTGATGTCTATCTGATAAGTAGGATTTGAACCACCTTAGTGCAGTTCCTTTAATTCCAGTTTCATGTTCCAGTCTCTGTCGTAAAATATTATGATCTATGGTGTCGAATGCAGCACTAAGATCTAGAAGGAGAAGTATGGAGGCTGATCCATCTTCTGAGGCCATTAGAATGTCATTGGAGACTTTAACCAGCGCTGTTTCTGTGCTATGATGGGCTCTAAATCCTGACTGAAACTCTTCAAACAAACTGTTCCCATCCAGATGCTCGTGTAGCTGTTTTGCTACAGCTTTCTCAACGACTTTAGAAATAAATGGAAGGTTCGATATGGGTCTATAGTTTGCCAAAACATCTGGATCAAGATTAGGCTTTTTAAGCTGGGGTTTGATGACCGCAGTCTTAAGTGCCTGAGGTACATAACCCAGAAATAAAGTCAGATTAACCAAATCTAGAATGAACGGCTCAATTACATAAAAGATCTCTTTAAAGAGGCTAGTAGGTACTGGTACTAATAGACATGTTGACGGTCTGGATGATGAAACTACAGAAGCTAGCTCTGAGAGATTTAGAGGTGAGAATGATTCCAGATGTAAAAGTGGCGAACCAGCCAACCAGTTGTAGTCACAAGGGGATCTACCCCACTGCAGCTGGATGTTTTATTTTGAAAAAGTCGCACAGCAACCGCCCCCTCTCCATTTCTCTGCAGGGTTGTCCTCAGATCCTCCCCACCTCGGACATCTTGGTCCCGGCTGGGATGATTCGTCCAATCACTTTGCGAGCTCGTAACCTCCCGCAACCTCAGTCGGGTCAGAAGAACTACGAGTGTGTGTTCAACATCCAGGGCAAAATTCAACGAATCCCGGCCGTGCGTTTCAACTCCTCCTGTATTCAGTGTCAGAACACCTCGGTAAGACTACACTACCCAGCATGCACTGTTGCTAACACATCAGTCTTTCTGTAGCGTTTGTATGTGTGTAGTGAAATGTTGTGTTTAGTATTTTGTGAATGGAATTTGTGTCCCACATGCACACACAAACACATAAATGAAATCAAATTTATTTATAAATTTCTTTCTAAAGCTACAAACAGACTCTTCACACAGACCACAGTTATTACATACAGATGGACAGTGTGAGTCTGTCTGCATTTAATTAAGTTATTATTCCCCAAGCAAATTGGGCATTTAGTACAACACACACACACAGGCCTCTGTTTGGTTTTCAGTGTCAGTGTTTGGCTTCACATGCAGCAGCATTTAATGAAGACGATTTGGGCCTGAGTATCAGGACCAGATTCAGCTGTCAGATCCTGTCCATGTGGGTCTGACCATAACATTTTTACTAAGCATAAAACCTGGAAACACGAGGCCTCAGGACCACCGTAGCGTTCACCTCAGAGCTCAGGACACACACACAGACTCACACCTCTGAGCCCATAGCTACTGGCTTAGTGGTGGATGGAGAGACAGAGAGAGACAAAGAGAGAATGCTTTCATCATTCAACATCAAATAATTCAATAAAATAAGAAATTTCTCCCTGTCCCCAATCACATGATCAGATTGAACTCTTGACCACAATTATAGCGCTTTTGATCTCTGAACACGAATTGAGGAAAGACTCCAGGACTGGTCTTGACTGGACAGGACTGATCTCAAGAGTGCGTGTGTGTGTTTGTTTGAGTCTACTCTACTAGTCTCGGCAGTCTATCATCTACCTATTTAAAGGAGAATCTGACTCCTTCGAGGACAGTAATGTACACATCTCTATGTTAAACTGGAGAAACCATCAACAGAGCAGGAGGTGTGCAATGTCTCTCACATCAACGCCGTCCTTTCAGCTTTACCCAGGAGACCCAAAAGCTGATCCTCCACCAACAGTCTTCCATGAATGGCTCCAACTCTCGGTGGAAACTGATACCACCAACAAGGTGTTCTCAAGCACTGGAGCTGTAACGAGCTGGTGACATCAATAACATGAATAGAACTCCTCTGAGAACACTTGAGTTTCATCAGCAGCCAGTCAGACGAGCCTAACTGAGGGTACGAACTGAGGCAGCGTCTGGGATGAGAGGCGAAATGTCTCTACAGATATAGAACCAAGTCTTTTCTTTGGTCAACCATGACCTGGATGAATGAGAACCTTCACAGACAGATGTTCCCATAGTAACACTGGTTGTCACGGTAGTAATGCTGACCTGTTGACCTGTAGCGTGTGGTTAGGGTTAGGTTTGTGGTCATGTTGCTGTAGCAACACTTCTTGGTATCCAACCATGTAACGTCCTTCCATTGTAACGTCCCCCTGTGTCCGTGCAGTATTGGTACGATGGGGACGAGGCTGGAGACCTGCCTGTGGACTTCTCCATTGTCTGGGATGGAGACTTCTTCATCGACAAGCCTGTGTCCATGAAAGGTAAAGACCTGCTCTTCATCTTCATCATCACAGATGGAGTGGTGCTACGCAGGTGGGGGCGGACACAAAACCACCCTGGCTACACAACAGAAACTACAGAATCTCATTACATCACACACAGGGGCGTGGCTTTGTTTTCATCAATCCACTGGATTTTTCCATGGAAACACATTGAGATTAATTCATCATGAAAATGATGGTCAGCTAAACTTAAAATATCATGAGTAGATAGAGTAGCTGAGTAGCTGAGTACATAGAGTAGCTGAATGTCTTTGTGTTGTATTTTGTGCTGTTTTGTGGTGATCTTTGTTTATCTGCTGATAATGTAGCTACAAACAGAAGAATCTGGATCAATAGATCAATGAAGCTGATGTGCATTGTTGTTTGTGTGTTGTTGTGCGTCAGCACTGCTGTATAAATGCGAGGCTCAGCGCTCCAGCTGCGGTCAGTGCCTCAAAGCTCCGGCGGCGTTCGAGTGTGGCTGGTGCACAGAAACCAGGAAGTGCCTCCTTCAGCAGCACTGCCCCACCCCTGAGCAGAACTGGATGCATCACGGTCGGCAAAACCTGCGCTGCAGCCACCCCCGCATCTCCAAGGTAACACCAAATCTGCACAGGTGAGCAGCCCCATCCAGTCAGCTGACACTGACGCTCTGCCCCCCCGACAGATCGACCCTCTGACCGGGCCTCGGGAGGGGGGGACACGGGTCACCATCGAGGGGGAGAACCTCGGCCTACAGGTGAAGGAGATTGCTCATGTCCAGGTGGCTGGCGTCCGCTGTAACCCTGCCCCCTCGCAATACATCAGCGCTGAGAGGTAAGTGTGCGTCTGTGTGTGTCTCTGTGTCAGTGTTTGTAGGGGCTCTGAAACTCGTGTGTCTGTGTGTAGGATAGTGTGCGACATGGCAGAGGCCCTCCTCCCTCACTCTCCGGGTGGTCCGGTGGAACTGTGTATTGGAGTCTGCAGCGCTGAGTATCGAACTCTGTCCACTCAGACGTACTCCTTCGTGGTGAGTTTGAAAATCAGTGAGCTGCTTCCTTTTAGCATCGGTTATAGTCCGTCACAACATCCCTTCTTCTCCTTGCTCCTCAGAGCCCCAGTTTCAGTCGTGTTCGTCCAGAGAGGGGTCCAGTCTCAGGGGGAACCAGACTGACGGTGACGGGTCGCCATCTGGACGCCGGCAGCACTGTCACTGTTTATATTGACAAGGAGGAGTGTCTGTTTGTCAAGTCAGTTTGGATGCACTCACACCAATCAATCAATCAATCAACTGGACCATGAACAATAAAGAATGACACGTGACATGTCCCCCCCTGCCCCCTTGCAGGAGGACCAATCGGGAAATCATTTGCATAACTCCTGCCTCTGTGTCAGGCTCTGGCCCCGCCCCCATCCGTCTGATGATTGACAGGGCTGAAGTGACGAGCTCAGAGACCAAGTACATCTACACAGAGGACCCGACCATCACCAGCATCGAGCCAAACTGGACCATCCTCAAGTACGTGGACCTGGACCCCCCAGATCTGCTGAGCAATCAATCACTACTAATTATTTATCTGCAATCTGTGTGTGTGTGTGTGTGTGTGTGTGTGTGTGTGTGTGCGCGCGCAGTGGCAGCACAGTGATAACGGTCACGGGAACCAACCTGTTGACCATCCAGGAGCCGAAGGTCCGAGCCAAGTACGGAGGTGTAGAGACCAACAACGTAAGAACTTGAGCACAAACAACTTTTACCAGACAACAACAACAACACAAAGTGTAACCTGACACATTGGTTTGGGTTCTTGGGTCTGTGGTTTGAGTCTGGAGTCTGAGTCCTCACTCTGATCCTGATCCCAATCTTGGTGTAGGAGGAGCGGTTCACAATTGGTACAAAAGAAACTGTGTTGTTGACTTCAGGAAGAATCAGACCCATTAGTCCACTGTGGGGGGGTCCATTTTCCTGGAGGTGCTCATAACAGATCAGCTCTACTGGTCCCAAAAAGCTCTGACTAGTTAAGAGAGCCAGCAGCCGACAGCATCGTCCTCCAGGCTGTAAATTACTGAACTAAAGTCCCTTCTAATGCAAACTGCACTTTTATTTTTACTTTATTTAATTCTTTTTAGAGAACATTTGCAGTTCACTGCCGAATGGAAGTATTGAATCTGAATCATCTTATTCTGACCATGATCCTGATCTGGTTTTCTCTGCAGTTCTGCAGCGTGGTCAATGACAGCACCATGACGTGTCTGGCTCCTGGTCTGGTCTATGGTAAACCCAGTCCACCAGAGGGGGCGCTGCGTCCCGATGAGTTTGGCTTCATCTTCGACCAGGTGTGTTCGAGTCCCACAGCTTTGTCTTCTTCGGTTGAAAACACAGAATCTGGTCCAACACTTGTTCATGTTGTTCCTTGGTTCGGGTCCAGGTCTCCTCTCTACTGGTCCTGAACTCCACCCCGTTCACACATTACCCCAACCCGACCTTTGACCCCCTGGGGAACTCTGGGATCCTGGAGGTCAAACCGGGGTCACCCATCATCCTGAAGGTGAGAAACAGGAAGTTCAGAAGAAGAGACAGTGTCTGATGACATCACCCTGTGTGTCTGTCTCCCCCTTTGTGTCCAGGGCAAGAACCTTGTCCCTCCTGTCGCCGGTAACAACCGTCTGAACTACACGGTTCTGATTGGAGAGTCTCCCTGTTTACTGACTGTGTCAGAGAACCAGCTGCTCTGTGATTCGCCAGATCTCACTGGTGAACAACGAGTCATGGTGAGTGACAGCAACTTTAGCCCTGCCCCTTCTTACCTGTCTCTGATGCTGGAATGTGATTGTTTGACACAAGACAAAATGCATGAATGAAAGGAACACCACAAGGAGAAAAACAAAAAAACAAGAAAGAATAAAAGGAAGAGGATGAAGAGTCTGCATAAAGGGGAGTCATTCAATGCAGCTGCAGGGAGGCTTAGGGTAATTGGTCTGATATTCCACACACACACACTGTTGAAAGTATCATTTAAGAGATCTTTCCAACCAGACAAACTATTTATAAATGATAGATGGCGATGACATCACTTCCTGTCCTATTAGCGGATTTATGATCAATATTTAACCTGCAGACAGGAAATACTTCAAGAAAACCTCACACAACACAAACTATTAATAACATGAAGGGAGGGGTGTATGTGTGTGTGTGTGTGTGTGTATGTGTGTGTGTGTGTGTGTGTGTGTGTGTGTGTGTGAGTGTGAGTGAGAACTCTTTCACTTCATGGTCATCTTCATGATCGTACAGACTGTTTGTTGGTGTGTTTGTGTATTTGTTGTATTGATGTGATGACAGGACAGCCTAAATGAACAGCGTTGTGTTTGGGCAGCTCAGAAAAGTCTCAGTTTAACACTGATGTCTCTGCAGATCCTGGTCGGTGGTCTGGAGTACTCCCCAGGTACCCTCCACATCTACTCGGACAGTGCACTGACACTTCCTGCCATCATCGGTATCGGAGCGGGCGGCGGCGTCCTGCTCATTGCCATCATCGCAGTGCTGATTGCCTACAAGAGGAAGACTCGTGACGCAGATCGGACTCTGAAACGTCTCCAGCTGCAGATGGATAACCTCGAGAGCCGGGTGGCACTGGAGTGCAAAGAGGGTGTGTTCTGCGGGGGGGGGGGTTTATGTCCAGATACATAAAATAAGATAAAACAATCAGATATTTAGAGCATTAGAGGCTTTGGAGATGATTTTTCATCATTACTGCTCCAAAGAATGAGCAGAACTCCTGATCAGATAAAGATAGAAGCTTCAGATCAGCTCTAGAACGACCCAAACACATACGAGTCTTTATCCAGTCAGAGGGAGCATCAGCTAAGGTTGTGTTAAGAAATAGAAAGCTTCCAATCACCAGAATGCAGATGCAGACCAAATCTTAAGGTGAGTTCATTGGTGAGAGCAGTCAAAGCGAGTGAATCAGAGCAGGTCTTTCAAAGAAATGGAGCGAGAGGCAATGAGCTGTTGAGAAGCTTGGGCTGGTGATGGACAGGAAGATGGAGCGCTGACAGAGGGATGAGAAGCTCTGGTAGGATGTTAGGGCGGTGGAGGATCCTTGGAGTCCTGGAAAAGCAGGTGACTGGTCTCCACAGAGAGGAGAAGAGACGGGAATGAAGGAAGGGGGGGTTAGAGTAACCCTCTCAAAGTTTGTATGATTGGAGTCTGACAGAAAACCACTGGACAATAACAGACGACTGAGCCGGCCTTTTGTCATGCACTGATGCCGGTGGTTTGATTGTGCAGTCAGGAAGAGGTGTGTAATGACAGCCGGCATACAGAACAGTTACCCCTTACCCCGCCTCCAGCTCCAGACTTACAGAGTGATAAGGGGACATCAGCCACACCCACATGAGGAAAGGGAACAAAAGAAAGACTCATTCTGAAAGGTTGACTCTGAATATGTTTGGACACTTGGAGACATTTCTAAAAATCATTTTATGAGAGAAAATACAAAAAGAAGACTTAATGTGATTCTAAAATGGCTCAAATATGATATAGTTATGGTGAAATGGCTCAAAGTGGAACAAATGCTTTTTATTCAGAATCACTGAGCCATGTTGACACTTGAGGCTTCTTCCTTTACTTCCTGTCTGTCCCTCTGGATTACCCAGGGTTTGTCCCAGGTTCCATCCCAGTGTTTAACTAATCTTGTCTTGTCCCCAAAGCCTTCGCCGAGCTGCAGACAGACATTCAGGAACTGACCAATGACATGGACGGCGTTAAGATCCCCTTCCTTGAGTATCGAACCTACACCATGAGGGTCATGTTCCCAGGAATTGAAGAACACCCTGTCCTCAAAGAGCTCGATGTACGTACTGCACATAATTGTGTGTCCTCTTTTCATCTTTCGCCTGAAGGAGGCAGAGCTGCTGTCACTCTCCAACAGGAAGTTCGAACCATCAGTGAGATTCAGCCGAATCCGATGACAGATTTCATGTTTGATCCGAGTTCACGTTTACGGATAATTTTATTCAGGGAACTTAAAGTTGTTCAGTTTGAGAAAGGCTGGTTTAAAAAATAAAACAAAGTATGTGTTTGTGTGTGTTACAGTCACCCGCTAATGTGGAGAAAGCTTTGCGTCTCTTCAGTCAGCTGCTCAACAACAAGATGTTCCTGCTGACCTTCATCCATACTTTGGAGGGTCAGAGGTCGTTCTCTATGAGGGACCGGGGGAATGTGGCATCACTGCTGATGGCGGCTCTGCAGGTACCTGATAACTTGTCATTTCAATAAAGGGTTAAAAACTAGTCAATAACTGCAGTGTAGTTAAAAAAGTGTCCCAGTGTTGGCTCATGGGTTAGTTTTGTTGGTTCTCCATAAAGAGTTTTGTCTGGACCTGCTCTGAATGAAGGGCCTTGATGGAACTCTGTGGTGATTTGGAACTTTAGAAATGAATCTGAAAAACTTCCTTGAGAGGGGGGTCCAGATATGAAATGTGGGTGAATGTTCATCAGTAAAATCAGCATTTAGTAAAAACAGAGTTTTAGAAGACGATCACGATGAGGTAGATAATTCAATTTAACGAGAACTAATGAAGATGTTACAGCAGCAGCTGTTCAGCAGGAGGAGAGGTTGAAAAACTGCAGTGTTGAAAGGCTGTGGTCCAAAACCTGAAGATAAAGTCAAACTGGTCAGGAGTGGGAAACATCTTGAAACTGTCTGGAAGGTTTCAGGTCTGAAAAACCAGTTAATGGTTCAGATGGTGAGAATAAACTAGGAGACATTTAGAGGAAGAAGATTCCAGATACAGGACAGCTGCCAGCTGTAGATCAGAGCTGAGGACCTTTTTCTCTGATCGTCCCAATTTTATTTGTAAAACCAAGCGAGGGATAAAGCCGATTATCCCGGAGCTCCGACTCCGTCTGACTCTACAGAGCTGAACAGAACCTGGATCCTTCTGGTTCTCCTCTTTGAGCTGAATTTTGAGGTTCAGACTGAGTTTTATCTGATTTTAGGTTTTATTTCAGGCAGAATTCATCTACAGTACTGGACCAACTCCATGGAATGGGCTTTAAGGCACAAATTTAAGAGCCAGGTTAATAACAAGTTAAAAGGTTAATAACAGGGTAATAACAGGTTAATAACAGGTTACTGGTTGTTGAAGCTTTCAGCACTAGCAGGTCATCTGTCCCTGATTTTCTGTCATTGGTCATTGTCTGCACCCCCTCGTTTCTCTCTCTGTCTTTCTCCCTCCCTGTCGCTTCAGGGACGGATGGAATATGCGACTGTTGTTCTGAAACAGCTGCTGGCCGACCTGATAGAGAAGAACCTGGAAAACAGGAACCATCCCAAACTGCTGCTGAGGAGGTCAGTGATGGGCAGGGAAGTCAGTTCTGTGGGGGCTGGTGGTGAATACAACATTTTGGGCTGTGTCTCAGTGACCTTTGACCTCTGTGTTCAGGACAGAGTCTGTAGCTGAGAAGATGCTGACAAACTGGTTCACCTTCTTGTTGCACCGATTCCTCAAGGTGACACACACACACTTACACACATGAACATCCTGTTGTTTCCCTGGTTGACCTGTTAAATACTCCTCAACCGCCCCACAGGAGTGTGCCGGTGAGCCTCTCTTCATGTTGTATTGTGCCATAAAGCAGCAAATGGAAAAAGGACCAATCGACGCCATAACAGGAGAAGCTCGCTACTCTCTGAGTGAAGACAAACTGATCAGACAACAGATCGACTACAAACAACTGGTACACACACTGACACACACTGACACACACTGGCACACAAACATTCAGACATAAGGCCCTCTCTCTCTTTCTCTGCCCACTCCCCAGACTCTGATGTGTATCCCCCCGGAGGGCGAGGCGGGGACAGAGGTGCCGGTGAAGGTGTTAAACTGCGACACAGTGACTCAGGTCAAAGACAAACTGCTGGACGCCGTTTATAAAGGAATCCCGTTTTCACAGCGACTACAGGCCGACGACATGGACCTGGGTAACTGTGACATCACTAATGAGCCATCACATTATGTCCATTACCATGGATAATGGTCAGTAGGAGGGATGTACCTGGTTACCATGGATACCTGTTAGTGGGAGGGACATAGATATTAGGAAACAGGTCAGCATTCACTCTGAACTTTAATTGGTCTTCAGTTCACACTGACCTTCGACACTGTGTGTGTGTTTGTGTGTGTGTATTCAGAGTGGCGTCAGGGTCGACTGACCAGGATCATCCTGCAGGACGAAGATGTGACAACAAAGATAGAGAGCGACTGGAAGAGACTCAACACACTGGCACATTACCAAGTACACACACACACACACTTGTTAAGCATTACAATTTTATGAAGCCTTTGAGTTTTTTAACGGACTCCAACCGCCGACCTGGAGAACCTGGTCCCAGAATGAGTTCAGTTCATGTTTGCAAATAATCAATCATCTGATTGATTGATTGACTGTTTGCCTGTGTTGCTAGGTAACAGATGGCTCTCTGGTAGCGCTGGTCCAGAAACAGGTTTCCGCTTACAATATTGCCAACTCCTTCACCTTCACCAGATCTCTGAGCAGATATGGTACACACACACACAGATGCACACAGACGCACAGACACAAAGACACAAACGGACACGCACTCACTCCTTTTCTGTCTTCAGAGTCCTTGCTGCGAACGTCCAGTAGTCCTGACAGTCTCCGATCCAGAGCCCCGATGATCACCCCGGACCAGGAAACAGGTCAGTCCACATTCAGAATTCTACAGACTCCGAAAAACTTCATCCGTCCTCAGAGGAAGCCCTGAAAGTCAGAAATATTGGGCGTGTGTTTTTAGTTTGAAACTGTTTCAGAGAACTGAGTCTGAATGAGTCCAACAGAATCAGCTGATTCTGAATATGACATGAAAAACTGAAAAGACTGAATGACGCTGTGAAAGAGGTTCCAGGTTTTGGACAGTTTGGAGGACTGGATTCGGAACTGGACTCAGGACTATTTTAATTTACATCCAAAGTTCATTTTCCATCAAAGTCAGCTCTTAAAAAATACTATGTGTGTGCATTCAGGAACTAAATTGTGGCACCTGGTGAAGAATCATGAACACAGTGACCAGAGAGAAGGAGACCGAGGCAGCAAGATGGTTTCTGAGATCTACCTGACCAGACTGCTGGCTACCAAGGTAACACAATGACACACAAACACTGACATCAGTGTCAGTTGTTTTAGTTAATTTCAGTGATTACTTTTAAATATCCAATGTCCTCTCATGTCCTTCTCGTCCTCTCACCACCAGGGGACACTGCAGAAGTTCGTGGATGATCTGTTTGAGACAGTGTTTAGCACCGCCCACCGCGGCTCTGCGCTCCCATTGGCCATCAAGTACATGTTTGACTTCTTAGACGAGCAGGCGGACAAACGGCAGATCAGCGACCCGGACGTCCGACACACATGGAAGAGCAACTGGTGGGGAAACCAACCGCTAGGAAAGAGGATTGCCACTCAGTGACACACTTCAATTTAATCTGACATTTCCTGTGTGTATCTGTGTGTGTGTGTGCAGCCTTCCTCTGAGGTTCTGGGTCAACGTCATTAAAAATCCTCAGTTTGTTTTCGACATCCATAAGAGCAGCATCACTGATGCCTGCCTGTCAGTGGTTGCTCAGACTTTCATGGACTCCTGCTCTACGTCGGAACATCGACTCGGCAAAGACTCGCCGTCCAACAAGCTGCTCTATGCTAAAGACATCCCCAACTACAAGAGCTGGGTGGAGAGGTAGCTAACATGCTAACTAGCTCGTGTTTGTTTTGATACATCACGACTCAGACTTTTTCATTGATCGTATTTATTTGTTTGATTGTCTGGATCAAAAGTGTAAAACAACGCAACTTTGTGTGTCTGTGTGCATCTGTGTTTATCCTGCAGGTACTACAGGGACATTGCGAAGATGCCCAGCATCAGTGATCAGGACATGGACGCTTATCTGGTTGAGCAGTCCCGTCTCCATGGCAATGAGTTCAACACTCTGAGTGCACTCAGTGAACTCTACTTCTACATCAACAAGTACAAGGAAGAGGTGAGCTGGCCAGGGTGTCTCCTTCAAAGCAGGTTAGTCCAACAGTGTCTCTGGGTCCAGGTAAGGTTCACCTCTCCAACAGGACCTGGTTCCTGATCATGGATCCACAGACCACAACAGTCTGGACTCAGACATTTCAGGGATATTACAGATTTTCAGTGAAGTCTGAGCAGGAAGTAGAGCAAGTGACATCATTTCCTTTAAAGGCATATAACAATATAACTTCCTTTGTCCTGTGTCCTATGTCCCCCTGCCTTTAGATCCTGACAGCGTTGGACCGGGATGGTTATTGTCGCAAACACAAACTGAGGCACAAACTGGAGCAAGCCATCAACCTGATGTCTGGGAGCAGCTGAGAAGAGGGACGGCTGACGGACTGATGGATTGTTGGGGAAGAAGATGTGGGGGGCCGGGGGGGGGGGTGGGGGGGGTCATTTTGTTTTTCTGAACTGTTGAAACAGTCAGCTGATCTGCTCTTTGTTGGACTGGACTGATCACCACAGCTCCAGCCCTGAAGCAATCAATCCATCAGTAATTTATTTTTGAATTAGTTGATTGATTGATTTGAAGACTGACTAACTCGCTGGGACCCAACTACCTCCACTCAGTGGGTTCTGGGGCAGAAAATCAGTTTCCAAACCTATTTGGATCCATTTAAAATGTGACATCTGACGGTTTGGAATTGGATTTACTGAAGGGATCAAAGTAAGGGGGCGTGGCCACTACGGCTGAAGCCCCAGTCAGGTTTCACCTCGTTAAGACCAAGTGACCGGACGTCTCCCGACCTGGTTTGCAACTGGGCACTAGGTCGAATAGCTAAAGGTCAAGTTTTCATCAAAACAACAAACTTCTGCTCAATTAAGAAACTAAATTAGAGATGGAGTTAATACAGGTTTGACCTCAACGACTCAGTTCGAACCTAAAATATAAAAAGTCAATCTGAGACCTGGAGCATCGTCGCAGGAGATCAGGTCAAGCTTTAAAGACAAAAGCGTCAAAGTCCTGCTATCATTTGGAGTCTAACACAACCTTGAATTTGTCTCCAGCTTTAATGAAGGAAAAGTGAATAAACTGATCAGATCGTTCACCTTTAAGTCAGAAGATCAGAAGGAAACCAAGTGCAAAACAGCAGAATTACAACGTAAGGGACCCTTTGAAAGGACCTCGGACTGTCCAGCAGGCCTTGTCAGGATCTACAAGATTCTAAGTTCCTGTTTGAAATAACCACTCAATGCTTTTCTCTGGACAATCACTCTGTACCACAGCACACTGAGCCCGATGCCTACCGACTGACCAGTACCTGTGTCCATGATGCCCTCTTTTCCTCCCACCATGTTCTGTTCTTTACCTTCCATCCACAGAAATTCTGAATTTCTTCTGAAATTTTTTGCTTTCGTTTCATCAGTGTATTTGTTTCACTCCTTCTCTACCTCCCCTTTATTTTCCTTGTTTACTCACTTTCTATATCCCCTCACCTTCAATCCTGCCCAATCATTGGCCAGTCATACTGGCCTCTGGCCATCTTATTGGCCAGGAAGACTTTTTAGTAATGTACTGCCCGACCAATCAAGACTGTGGATTTCACCTAAATTGTGAAGAACTAAGTAGAATTGAGTAGAAACAAATACAGAGTTACATTTTGAATACATTCCAGCACAGACAAACAGACGAGGTCTGTAAACACACAGGTGGATTATAGAAAACACAGATCCATCTGTCTTTTCAGGACCAGGACCACACGGAGACTGGATATCTGGACTCAACACCAGTCAGTGAATGTTGACACCGGTTGGTTGCAGATTTATCGTAGGACCTCGCACACGCACCCACATACAGCCATGCTAACCATGCCCAGGGGGAAATACTGTGCAGAGCTACAAGCCCAGTGCCATGTAAAGACCGGCCCAGATCACGTCAGAACTGGACCAGACTCGGACCAAACCCGGAGAAAAAACAACCTAAATAGAGTTTTAGACAGACCAGACTCAAGAACTCTGAAGACTTGTGGCCATAATTGTAAACAACAAAAAAGAGAAAGATAATAATAATGATGATAAAATATAAAAGCTTAAAAAAAGAAAACAAAATGAACGGAAAAAAGTAATATTGAAATGTTAACATGTAATAAGAACTTTCTGGATTTTACGGAGTGGAACTTGTACAAAACTGAACGTTACATAACACCAGAGTCAGGAGGAAGAAAACCAGAAGATGGATCAGGAAGGACCCAACCCCCCGTCCTCACACCAGACTGAACAAGTGTGCACGATCTGGGGAAACCAAGAGTTTGAAGGGGACGGTGTCGCTGATGGGAGACCGGAGGGTGGTGCTTCCCACTGGGTTAAAATGGTGCATGATTTGTTCTTGTACATCAAAGATGAACCAGGACGATCCCACGATGTCTCAGTAAGTTGTACAACTTTAAAATACGAGAATGTGAATCAGCTGCAGGCAAAAGACCGAAGAACTGAACCCAGTCAAAGACTCAGCCAGGTTCAGGACTTAAACATACAACGCTGCCTCTCACCGCCTAGTTACAGTTTCACTCCTCCACATTCACTATGATTGATTATGAGTGATTCTGTATCTGCAGCAAATTTCGGGTCATCTGATTCATTTTCATACAATAGATTTAACTAGTTTCCAGGTTTGCTTTAAAACCCACAGATCAGTAAATGAGGCAGATTCAGGATGACAGCAAGAATCTGATTCTCACTGAAGTCCAAACCTCGGACTCCTCCCCTCACCTTCAGGTCAGGTCAAGCTTTAAGAAGCCAAGAGTCAAATTCCATTTGGAATCCAAAACAAGAAAGTTCAAGGCTTCAGTTACTTCAAATTCGTGGCAATAATCATAAACAAGTTTTATTACATTTGACCATGAGACCATGAAACAATAACAAAAGCAGTTGTCTGTCCATGGGCCTGACTGTCTGAACACAGAAAGTAAGAGTGCTGATAAGAAAACACTTTTAGATGTTTCATGATAGAAAAAGGAGGGAAGCCACTACGATACCACCGTTCATCCATCCTGTGTCCACGTGTGTGTATGTGTGTGTTGCTGTGCTGTCTTTACAGCTGAACCATGAAAATCAGCTGATCAGATCTTTAATGAAATGAGTTTTAATGAAAATCTATCTAAAGAGGGCAGAAAAGGAGGAAGAGGAGGAAGACTAGACTGTGGGAGCGTTATTGAACAAGCCCTGGCTTTCAAATAAAAGTGAATATTCAATATTCAAACAAGCATGAAATGAACCAGAGGAAATAAAATGGTGACAGTTGATGATGATGATGGTGACGGGAGGAAGGACAATAGTGACAGTCAGGTCAGATGTTTACACCACGTTAGTGTGTTATGGGTGATGTGTTGGTGTGTGAGTGAGTTGTGTGTTTGTTTCAGTCGTAATTGCACACACATTTGAACATCATAGCCATCTTCCCAACACACACACACACACAGATTTAGTATATTTATTGATTATTTTTTTATTTTATTTAGACTTTTAATTTATTTTACATGAATTGTATTTATTGTGGGATGTACATGATTTTATTATCCTTTACAGATTTAATGAGAGAGAAGAGCTAACACACACAAACACACACGCACACGCACACATTCAAACACGTTCAGGAAACATCCATTTCCCACCACAGACTGCTGACAGATGTTGATTGCTTGTTTGTTTCCTGTTCAGGTTTGACTACACTTGAAGTTTCTGAGGACAAATCAATTGATTGATTTGATTGATCAAACTCATTCAATCATCAGACTCACTTTGTCTGCTCAAAGTTGTCCAAGACCAGGAAGAGAGAGAGCAGGGAAAGGGCCCTCCTATTGAAAATCATTGCATCTCATCTCTGATTGATAGAGAGGGGATGATTTTCTAATTCATCACTGACATTCTGTCATCACAGAAACCAAAATACTTTATTTTGGAATTTTAGAAATTAAAACTAATGGTAAATCAGTGGAGGTTTAAAAGCAGCTCATACTGGATATCAATAAATTTCCCAGTGGGATATTAGAAAATTCCTCTTAATTGCATATGGGAGATGATTCTAAAAGAAGTGTGCATATGTTACTGATGGATTTATGTTCTGGTACCATTTCTAATCAATGGGAGCCTTAGTAATCACAGGTCTGCCCCTTTCCTGAAACCCTCCCACCACTGCAGAGCCCTGACTGATGATTGGTTGACGAGTTAAGCCAACAGCGAATCCCAGTGGGTTTCATTGTACCATAGCAACAGCGAATCACTAGACTCCCCATTGATCTTGAACGGGGAGTCAAATGTCTTTATGTATCATAATATGATAATTATTACTCTGATTATAATGATTATGATCTGAGCTGGTGCTTCTCAGCTGCAGTGCGATCAGGACACACCATGTTCAGATTACTGTATTTGTTTGCACTTTCCTCAACAAATTCCTGGATTCGAAACACCTAACACCCTGTTTGGGTCCCTGAGCCACCAGCTGAGAAGCACCGCTCTCACTGGATCTTGTGTCTTAGTTCAGAATGGGATTGTTCATTCAGACACTCAATGTCCTTCAGGTGTTGGATTGTGAGGTTTAGTGACGGCCCTGATGAGTCAGTTGTGATGTCACAAGTGTCATGTACTTCAGGAAAGGTTTCAACAAGTCCCTACACCCTAATCCCTGTACCCCTAATCACTGTACCCCAATCGCTGTACAAAACACAGTGAATGCAAATTGTGTTTGCTATAAATCCAGTTGGAAATAAACACCAACTGAAATTGGTCGTGGACTGCATGGGTCCTTTGTGGACTAGGTTATCTTTAAACTTGACTATCCCTGGTTCGCTGTGGGCTAAACTGGTTCTGATGACTTCACGGCTTTCGCGTCCTCCCAGTTCATGTATGAAGCCTCATGATTTGATGCCATTTGTTCAATTCAGATTTTTTTCCCCCCACTAAACGCAGAAAACACACATCGCCTTGATGCAGCGTTTTCCAGGACATAGTCAGGGCCTACTTTTTTGATACCATTTGCCATTGCCTTGTTTTTATGTTTTATTTTTGCTGAGTTAAAATGTATTGATAATGATAATGATGATGAATCTTCTTCATGTAATAGCCTGTGTCAGATTTTATACCATTACCATTGCCTTCTGCTGAGTTTGTATATTTGTGTGATTTCACTAAAGTGTAATGGGAAAGTTGGAAAGGTTCTGCTGTGTCTTAACTTGACTCTTTAGAAATCAAATACATTTAGTCCATAAAGCATTTCATCAAATAGCTCTGCAGTAAAAAAAATTTTACTTCCAGATCTTCAGTCCTCAACTCTGAGCTTCACCTTCAGAGTCAACTCAGAAACAGAACCAGGACCTCAGGCCAGGTTGAGGTCCTTGGCCAAGGTTTGACATCAAACAGTGTCTGCCTCCTATGCGTGTATGTTGTGTTTTTTGTGTATTTGTGTCTGTGTGTGTGTGGCACCTGTAGAGCCTGGCTGTGAAGCTGACGCAGGGTTTAACACTCACACTGGTAGGGTAGTTAAAGATCTGAAGCTTCTCTCTGAACAACACCTCAGTCAGCCAATCAGAAGAGAGGAGATCTGACCCAGGTCTGAATGCTGATTGGAGTGTGATGTTTGTGTAGCTTCATCAAAAAAAATGTTTTGTGTTTAACACAAGATCGGATGACATCAGATTGGCTCTCCAAATCTGACCAATCACCTGAAAATCTATGAGCAGCAGCAATCTTTCAGAGGTTTTCTGATGAATCCACTCTGCCTTCTCCAGATTGATGAAAGTTGCAGCGTCGCTTCAACGGAAGATTTGGGACTCTGAAAAGTTTCAGTTTTGGCTCCAGTTGAGAGACTGAACCGTATGAAATCCACACAGGATTCTGATCCAGGGATTAGACCATACCAAGATGCCTCCCCCTCAGAGTAGCAGCTAATGAGGCTCTGTATTTGTTGGCAAGATGAAAATACCCACAATCCCAAAGGAGAGAATTAACAGCCACTCCCCAGAGATTAGACCAAACCGAACTGTATGAAGCTATTTACAGCAAAAGCTGTCTGTCTTAATTATTATCACCATCTTTTAATGACTTAAATTCTTATTTACATTCTCAGTTTCTCTTTGAGGTGAAACAGACACCAGCTAATCCCCATGGATCAAACTATTCTCTGAGCTTCTCTGTAGGTAATAACACACATTCTCCAGAGATTAGACTTCAACAACCAAGACATGTGGTTCATTTGTGATACGTCGGTCAAAACACACCAAGTCTCTAATGAGGAAAATCTATCCAGAAATTAGACTTTGCCCAGGACTGCTCATCCTGTGAGATATCTATGGACGTCTATGGATGGCCAAGCCTGTTTCTAGGAGATAGACCCGTCTCAATGGACTGGTCATTTTCTGTAATAGGAGTTGGCGACAGTAGGTTGCTGTAATCCAGAGAGTAAACCAGAACAGAAGGGGCTTCAAACACTGGGGAACTTTAGGCACAGTGGGGGTCATATTTATCACACTGCAACATAAATAAATAAATTAATAAAGACACCACAAAATGTCACTAAGAAAAGGGACAGTACAAACACTGCACATATAGATTCTATATAAAACAGCCTAGTGTCACATCAAACACACACACACACTGTGTGGGTGGAGCTGCAGCCAATTAGCTAATGGTTTGTTAAGGCTGATGGCCATTTGAGCATCTAATCAATCAATTAAGCAGAACAGATGAGGATTTAATTGATCTGCTTCGGCTTTCCTGTTGATCACATGATGTAGTTACCATGGCAACTGTGCGGCACAGAAATTATGCTGTGGCTGAGTCAGTGTGCCTGTTGTGTTTTCTGATGTTAAGGAGTAATTATAAGAACCTGGACCCAAATCTGAAAACCAGAACCTGAAGACCTGGACCAGGATCTGGACCATAACCTGATCTAAAGATCAGATCCTGAGCGGTTCAGTTTTGTTCTGTTTGGTTCAGTTGCAGAGAGTCTGCAGCCTTCATCCTGCTCATCTCTGTGATGCAGCTATCACCACCCAGTATGTACCCCGCCTACACTGGACCAGGACCAGGAGCTGTTCCAGAGTCTTTGCTCGCATGCTGCTTCTCAGAGAGATTAAATTCACCAGCAACAGCAGGTTTTGCATCATTTATGATGATTGGATGTCAGTGGGTCTATTGACTGTGTCATGTTTAATGAATGGAGTCTGGTCATTAGCAGCAGATCTGACCTTTGACCTCAGGACCATTTTCATTTTCTCAATCGTCCAGCAGAAGGGGATTCAGACCAGAGACTGAAGACCTTGAACAGGCTGGCACTCCAGATCCATCTGAAGTCTGTGGCAGGTGGATCAGACCAGTATGGTGAACATGACAGAGGCTCCAGCAGCCAAATGGGCCATTGAAAGAGGATGCACAGAGGCAAGACAGAACGCAGCCATCTTCCGTTTTTTTTGTGCGACACTTCCAGTCCAGCAGTCTTCACCTCTGTGTAGCTATTAGCTAACTTGTGTTTACTGCAGCTACAGAGAGATATTTGTGTTTTGTTTTGTTTTGTTTTGTTTCTGGTTAAGTAATGGCTTCAAGGAAGACCGGGGTCTCTTGTGCAGTTAGGGGCTATAAATGCAAAGTTTACCTAGAGGGGGAGTGTTGAACATCGGCCACATATGAGAGCTGAATGAGGATATAAGGCGCGATATGATCTGCCGACGAAAAATCCCTTTGCTTGTTGTTCATCCATGAGGATGCTGAGTATAAATGGCAATCTACATCTAGGCAAAAACGTCATGTGCACTTGTTTTTTTGTTGTTGTTGTTGTTTTTTTTAATCTAGTTACAGACCACTGTGCCTTGACCGTGCTGTCATTTGTACATATAGCTATACGCTGATAAAGGTCTCTGTGTGCCGAAGCAGTTTTGAAGGCCTCATGATGCAGAGCTGGTGGTGAGAATCACCTCTAGAGATAAATTGTGTTTTCAGTAGGACTCCTGATATTGTCTTTTAAATGCAGATTTGTTTTTCTTGGAAGTCGAAGGCTCTTCTTTTTCCAAAGAAGCTTGTTTTTACTCATTTTGCTAGCTTGTGGGCTTAATTTATTGATGGACTGTAGTGACCGAGATGAGCATCTTGAGGTTTGTCCAGAGGAGCAGACGGATGTATCTGGTCATAAAAAATCGTTCAGACTGATAATCAATAAAATATTTTTTGTTCAGGCTTTTTTTGCGGCCCGGACCAAATGACCCACAAATTGGTACCAATGACATAAGAACCAAAGGGCCAGGTGGCCCCGACCACTGATTTAAATGATCCTTTCCTTTCCTTTCCATTCATCACTTTTCCTTTCCTTTCCTATCCTTTCTTTTCATGTTTCTCTGCTCTCCTGTCCATTTATTTCCTTTCTTTCTCCTCATGTCTTTATTTACCTAATCGTTTTATCCAAAGCCCATGACTCAAGGATACACACACACACACACACACACACACACACACACACACACACATACTCCAGCAGAAGAACGCATTACCCCCTGCATGAACCAACTCAGCTCTGCCAGGATCAGGGGGCTGCACATCACTGATAACAACAGAAGCACCCACACCCTTGCAGACACACAAACACACACACTCTGGGTTTCTCTCTGGTTTAATATTGCAGCTGATCAATGAGTCTGAAATATAATTCTGATTAACGGCTAACAGTTAAAGGACTGACTCAACAAACATGGCTGCCTACAGCTCCATGATGACTCCACTATGTGCAAGTCGCTACATCAAACAAGTCTCAGCTTCATTGTTGTGATTTCAGAGCTAGAATTTCAGTGTGATACCTGAGCTGTGCAGTGTTCAGTCACAAAAGACCCTGAAGCTTCACTGTGATGGATTATGTCACACTTGGGATAGCTTCATGCTAATCATGTAAAATGTCAATAACGGAGTGAGAGAAGACAAAGAGTGTGAGTGTGAGCGGTTGTTGGTCTCTGTCTGTCTCTGTGATGGACTGGAGACCTGTCCAGGGTGTCCCTGCCCCTCATCCAGAGTGAACTGGGATTGGCTCTAGAACCCCCGTGACCCAGAAATAGATCAGAGGGAGAAGATGGATGAATGAGTGGATGAGTGAGGAGACAAAGACAGAGAGGAGCTCAGGTGAGGATGAAGCTCTGATTCCTTCATGTCCAGCAGTTGCTGAAGCCGATGAGCTGCTCAGCTGGCGCTCAGCACTGTCTCCATCTGCTGGACAGCAGAGCCAGATACGCTGATAGATCAATGGACAGATTCTGGCATATAAAATCGGTTCACTCTTTTACTGACCATTTTTACAGAGAGCTAATATAAAAAATTTGCAATAAAAACGTATTCTTAATTCTTTCATGAGAGTTTCCGTCCGCGTTCAGGACAGCGTCAGAAACACGTGCGTTATCGTCATGTGACGTCAAGGTAGCGCCCCTCTGACTGACGTATACAATCACGTGTTGAGATCGGAATGAGGTGGCGTCAAACACCGGAAGTAGACGTGGTTATAAGAAGAATAAGCTAAGCTAACAGATTAACCCCATTGACTACAGCGTGTCTCTTCTTCGTGTTCCTCTGCAGTTTCTCAGGTGAGTCCGAACGCTGATGTTAACTCCTGCTTCATGTTAGTATCACCTCCCTAGTCATGTTACCGCGCTAACAGCAGCTGCGGTCGGAACAGTCCAAGCTTAAAACTCGGTGTTACAAATTCAAACAGTTCACACAACCGTCGTTGATACACTCAGTGCTACACAAACACAACTGGAAAAAACCATATTATACTGTTTTACTGATATTAGCATGTTATCTTAGGTTGTCCAACTAATAGACGGGACCTGATCGGCTTCGGCATCCGACTGCTGTGAGAAATGCATTAAAACTCATTCATCCAACAAACACACCGACTTAATACCAACACACTCAGCAGATGTGAAGTCTGGCTGATGTTGGTGGGTGAGCAGCTTTCATTAGCCAGTTAGCTGCTGGTCCAAGAGTCTCTGAGGCTGCTGCAGCCCTGCATGACACAGCTGCTACACACACGGTGAAAGGGTTGATCTGAGTTGAATCAGCAATTATCTGGACAGAAATAAATAAACTTGTAATGGATGTTTGGCTGTTGTGTAATAATCAGACACACACAATTACCGTCAGATAACGTTAATTTATGGCAGACCGCATCAGACCAGGTCTATGATAAACCAGCATGTACTCTGTGAAGCCTCAACTTCATTTAAACTGTAAATGTCAGTAGCTGATTTCCTTTTTGTGTCAGAAAACTCAAGTGTCACTATTTTCCCAGACCACATCACAACGCCTTCCTTTGATTGTTATGTGAAGTTGTGATGTTAATTTCATAGAATAAAGATTTCCCTAACTTTACCACAGCTAAAGGACTGAACACTGTGTGACTTTTGACCCGGTTCCAGGTGTGTCTGACACCTGAATCTGTTCTTTTTGTGTTGTGGTCAGGAGTCAGAATGAGTCTGCAGTGGACGGCTGTGGCCACTTTCCTGTATGTCGAGGTCTTCTTTGTGTTGCTGCTCTGCATCCCCTTCATCTCCCCCAAGAGGTCAGTGCCGACCTGTCCAATCCAGTCCAGATCAGTCCAGTTGATCTTGGGAAGCTGATCTGACACAGTTTCTGTCTCTCTCTTTCTCATTCAGCTACGTTAATGCTGTCTAATCAAGTTTCAGTAGGGCAAGGTTTTTTCTTTTTTTTTTTCTTCCCAAACAATGACATTAAGGAGCTGTGTCTTACTTTGACATGTTTCGACTACCTTCAGTCTTCTTCAGAAGTGTCATGATGTGTCTTAACCAGCTGGTGTTTCCCTGATGAGGGGGCATTCATGCTGTCTCACACCTGGGATTCTCTCCTCTAGGGACCATCGGGCGGCAGGCGGTGTGACTGCCTGGCAGATCTGTCAGATTGCCAAGCCGGTCACACCTTCAGGGAAACACCAGCTGATAAAGACATGTCATGACGCATGTCAGATGACTTTTCTGAAGAAGACTGAAGGCACAGTTGAAACATGTCGCTGTAAAGATACATCTCCTTAATCTCACTGTCTTGGGGGGGGACTTGTTCTCTCTATCTCTGTGTCCCTCTCTCTTTCTCTGAGGTTACCTTGTCTTTGCAGGTCTCTGTTCTGGTGTGACTCCTTTAGGACCACTAGATGGAGCCAGAGCTCCAATTTTTCTTATACACCTTACCTGTGTTCTTATGGGTCTGTGTGTATGATCCTCCAGATGGAACAAGGTCTTCAAGTCTCGTATAATCCAGACCATTGCTCTCTATGGAAACACCTCCTTCATGGTGGCCATCGCCATCCTGGTCTTCTTGCTCATCGGTACGTCAATGTCAATCATCAATGTCCTGTCTGTCTCCTCTGTCTTAGATGTCGAACTCCTCCATGGTACAGATCTGATTGAGGAGCTCCATCACAGATACTTTTTATATTGGAGGCTAATATAAAATGAATAAAAACTAAGGCAATGCTAAAAACTCTTAAACCTTCATTGACCATCAGTAAACATTTCCCACTGTTATACACACAACTTTAAAGTAACTGGTTTAATTTCTCAGAGGCCATGGTTCTTAGCAGGAAACCGGTAGCATGCGTACTCCGGGTAGGAAATGAGTCCTTACCCCAAGTGAAGGAGTTCAAGTATCTTGGGGTGTTGTTCACGAGTGAGGGTAAGATGGAGCATGAGATTGGCCGGAGAATCAGAGCAGCAGGGTGAGAAGTTCAGCCATCGGATTAGAGCCGCTGCTCCTTCGCGTGGAAAGGAGCCAGTTGAGGTGGTTTGGGCATCTGATAAGGATGCCACCAGGACGCCTCCCAAGGGGGGCATGTCCAGCTGGGAGGAGACCACGGGGCAGGCCGAGGACCAGGTGGGAAGATTATATCGCCACACTGGCCTGGGAGCGCCTGGGAATCCCAAAGTCAGAGCTGGTCGATGTGGATGGGGAAAAGGAAGTTTTGGGTCATCTGCTGGAGCTGAGACCTCTCCAACCCGGCTCCAGATAAGCTGAGGAAGCTGACGTTGATGATGAGCATGGTTTAACTTCTTCTAGCAGCAAAAGAAACAGTTGGTCTGTCTTTGGATAATGTTTTTATTAGTGCTTGTGTGCATGTACACAGATGCATTTCGTGAGGTGAGGAAGTACAGTGTAACGGAGAAAGTGGATCTGAACAATCACCCGACAGCCATCGAGCACATCCACATGAAACTGTTCAGAGCTCAGAGGAACGAGTACATCGCCGGCTTCGCCCTGCTGCTCTGCATGTAAGATCTATATCGTGTCTGTGTTTGTCTGTGTCCCATTACCAGTCACTGTAAATCCTCAAGTCTCACTTTGTTTGGTTTGATCCAAGTTTCTCTGTGTCTGATTGGCTGCTCAGATGGGGCAGGGGTCCAACAATAAGTCTGATTGGCTGCTGAGGTCTGTGACATCATGTGCTGTCATTTGAAGACAGCTTACTGAGCTGGATATCCATAAAGTTGAGGAGCAATTCATACACAATAATCAGCTCTGTCTGCAAGAAATATCAGTTTTAATGTCTCTTTAAATAAAGATATCACATCAGTTTCAGTTAAACACTATGGAAACTAAATCCTGTTTGGTGTATGGTGGTTGGGGCTTGGCAGCGTGGCTACAGGCGGTGACTGATCTGTCCCAGATGAACTCCCAGAAATCCTGACGGCTGGTTTTAAGGCTCGGTTTCTAAATACACACTGAGCATTTCTCTGCGGACTGAGACCTTTGAGATTTTGACTGGCTTGATATAAAACCTGCACCTAAGTTAGAATCAAAGACCACATGGAGGTCTACCTTTAGACTGTCTGGATCTTTAAGCTTTTGGTTCTATGGCTTTTTTTTTCTCTTGACACTTTTAATAACGAGTTCTGGGATCTCTGGCTCAAACAGGTTGATGACTGCAGCTTAAGAGTGATGTTTTTCTGTCTGTAGGGGGCAGCAGCAGGTTTGATCAGCTGCAGCTCTCTGACTCACTTCAGCAGCGCAGCATGTGATAAAGCAGCTGCTGAGTCTAGGAGGAAGTCTGAGTCTGTCAACAGTCTGCTGTGATCCAGGACTGTGACTCAGGAATTTCCAGACTCAGCCAATAAGGAAACATGTGACACAAGTTTGTGGAAGGGCTGAGGGGCTGGCAGCTGATGGGGGTATTTCAGGCCAGTGGACCGACTGAGTGGTCTCCTGCAGACGACTCTGTTTCTGTGTTAATGAACTACAGGCTTGATTGGGACAGACTATATTTGCCCCCAGTCCACACGGTTCTGATAATTTATGCAGTCTGATCCTCCTCCCCTAAGACCCCTGTCTCCATTCAGGAGCCTCAGGATCCAGGTTCTTCTGAGACCCTGTACTACAATGGTGTTGGAACCCTGATCTCACTTTGACTTCATCTCTGAAGGATCAGATGGGTCAGACCTTTATCTCTTGGTCACATGACCCTGTGGAGGGTCCCCAGTGGAGTCAGTGTTCCCTTTAACCTTTTGGACTTTGGGTACCTCTCATGAATATTGCCCTTGATGTTTTCTGTAGTTTAGATAAAAGATCTTGCTCTGGTCTGATATAGTCTTCCTTTCATGTTGTTTCTGCCTGGACAGGGTTCAGAATTTGATGGGAAATTGTTAGACTGCTCATTTAATCAGATCCAGCCTCCCAAAAGCTCCTTGACTAACAGAAGGGGGGGCAGTTATTCTGTGTATATGCCCCTTAGGTTGCCCCTTAAAGCCACAGCTGCCCTGATGTGAACTATGTGATTTGTTGGGTCGGTTTCTATAGACCTGTAAATCTGTAGAGTTTTTCTGGGGCCACGATGTCACTCTGTTAATTTGGAGCTTTAAGAATAAAAATTATTCGCTCCCCCTGCCTGTCAGCCCTACACACTGAGTGGAGACACACTCCTTAGCTGGGATGTTAAGGTTGATTTTGTGAAGATGGGGGCTGAGAGACATGTTATCAGTGACTGTTGGTCTGATTTCCGCACACACACTGTGCGTCTGCTTTCTGCAGGTTACTGCGTCGTCTGGCAACGCTGCTCTCCCAGCAGGCCTCACTCATGGCCTCCAATGAAGCCTTCAAGAAGCAGGCAGAGGGGGCCAGCGCCGCCGCAAAGAAATACATGGAGGACAACGAGCTGCTGCAAGAGGTGACTCACACACACAGAAAGAAGCTGCATAGTTTTCCAGATTCTCTTTGTTGACACACAAATTGAAAAATACAACACTTTGAGGGATTAATGACAAGGGGACAGTCTAGGCGTGTGTGTGTGTGTTTGTGTGTGTGTGGGTGGGGGTGGGGTTAGCAGCTCTGGCCCAAAGTATCTGGTTGCCACCAAGAACATTTCTGAATTGAAAGTTAAACAGCTAAGAAGAGAGGCTGTCTGATGTCTTGGGGCCCCCTCAACCGTCAGTGTCCATTAATGACCAGCAGGAGGCAGCACTGACCTCCAGCTGAAGTCAGGTATTCATAGAGGAACACTCAACATGCATGGCTCATTCCTAATGTGGCATACACACACAGTGGTAATCTGAGCTGGGTTTGTTGGGGGTGAGGAGATCACCAGGTTCTTCACTGCTAAAAGAAGAAATCGCTTCATCTGCATGTGACAAGCCTTTAAATGCACACACAGGCACACCCTGTTGATTTATGATTGTTGAATTTGGTTTCTGGGAAAATGTTTTTTCACTGAAGTCAGCTTAACAGTTTTCTAAAATAAGAATCTCTTAGTGAGCAGTGAATGTCTTGTACTACTGCAACATTCAGCAGTGATAAAGTTACAGCAGGTTGTGTTATTGTTGAGAAGTTAGCTGATTCACTGGGTTACTTAACTAGCTTCATGTTCATGAGCCTTAATGAAGTGATGAATGTAACAGCAGTGGAACCTGAGGGTCCTGCAGCTGGATTTAGTTTTGACAACAAACTGCTGTGAACATGTGATTCAGATTTTTAAAAAAAAGCTAAAGTAGGAAGACAGGAAGAGAAGTTTGGTCACTCTGCTGGAGTGGAGAGGAGGCTGGCTGTGATTTATCTGTCACCACTCTGATTCTCTGCTGTTTGACCGTGAAGATGCTGCTGGACAACTGAACTCATTTCCACTCAAGAACTTATTTTAGGCAAACTGAAGTTGGTGTGGCACAGGACAAGTCAGGGCTTGTTAGAAAGATTCTCTAGGGTGGAAAGGACATTAAGTAGAATAAAAACAAGTCCACCAGCAGACAGGAAGTGATCTAAATAGGGACTGAAAATTGTTAGACTAAAATGATTGTCGCTACAAAAAATTTGTTGCAAATTTTGAAATTGAGTATTGAACTAATGTTGGATCATTAGACTAATGTTTTGTTGGTATTTCATAGATTATTATCTTGACTTTTAATTAGAGAGAGAGGTGAAGGCCACTTGTGAACACTTGAGCTGCAGAAATGCTTCGCTGTGGTAACGGTCCCTATTTTTGACTGAGCGGTGTAATTGTGACACAGCTGCTGCATGTCATTTCAGACATGTTACATGTGCAGTTCACAGCTCTGAAATCTGGAAAAAAAAAATTGGATAAATTAGTTTAATGTGCAGGTTGTTGTTGGGGGGGAAACCCCTTGAGAGGTGAGTTCTTGAGTTCAGGGTGAATCTGAACTGGAGAGACTCCACAGATGTGGACCCATCTTGGAATTTTCTCACAGTCTGTCTCTGGAGAACAACAAACTGATACCCAGAAGCCTGATACCCCACCCCTGTGAGGAAGCTCCTCTGGGCTAGAACAAATATCCTCTGGTACGTCAGGAGCTTCACTTTCAGTCAGCTGCTTCGGAGGTGTGCTCAGTAAAACAGACTCAAAATAAACTTCATCAGTGTTTCTGAAAACAGTGATTTACAGCTCTGTTGTTTTTGGCTGAATTTGGTTTTCCAGTTGTTCTCTTCAGTTCTGAGACTGAAGCTCTCAGTCAGGACATGACGTCAGGTCACATCCAGCTGATATACATCACACTCTGAGGCTGGCTGGCTGGCTGAAATGATAATTGATAGACACTTGATAGACGCTCCTTTCCAGACACTTCAAGTCTTTTTTTCCACAATTTAAGTTTCATTCTGGAGAAGACGCTTTTTAAATAGTTTATACAAATTTTCTGGAATCAACAATCTGAGATGAGCTTAGCTTTCTTTAATTCCCAGGTGTTGATCTGAGCTCTTGCATGTTGGACCACAGCGGAATACTGGTGGAATGAAGACCTTTGAGGTCCCGTGGCCTTTCTGAACTTGAGACCTTGTGTTGCTGGATTTGGTTCAGTAAAATTAGGTTTTATAGCGAGCCCTCTTCACTTAAAGGTCTGAAGCCCAGCAGCTGCTTTGCTCTGTCTCTTGGAGCTCAGCTGTTTCCAGCTGAACTCCATTTGAATCTTTCATTTTACTGGAACCACAAACGTTTCCTCACGTTTACTCTCACTTCGCTGCCACAAAAGGATAAAGCACAACTTTGAGCTGCTTCTATTTCTGGAGTCGCAGTCCACTTTTTGGTGCACGAGCTAGCTGCAGCTGGCTGGTTAGCATTTCAGGTTTCAGTCCTGGCCAAGAGGCTTGTGCTGTTGGACACCTCCGCCCCCATTTCTCCCTGTTTTCTGTCAGCCTCTTTTCCATGTCTGAAATAAAGATCTCAAAAATAGATGAAAAAAATCCTCAGCTAAAATGGAAAAGCAGTCAAGTCAAATAATTGATAAATTAATGATAACTTGTCCGTTGGATATTAGTGAGCAACAAAAATGTGTTTTACATAAATGAAGTTTGTGGCTGTGAACAAAGTGAAACACTAACAGGTGTGAATACCGCACGCACACACACACACACAGAGAGAGAGCACAATTTACTGACATTTCCAAATAGGAGTTAAACAGTAACCTGACAGCCAATCAGAGAGCAGCATCTCTCTGTTGCTACAGCACACACACACGCACATACACAGCAGCTGTGTTTCGTGAGGGTTGGTATGGTATGAGCACCTGTTGGGCCCTCATTGGACCGTTAATGTAAAATCAAACAAACTCAGTGACAGCTCACAATTTTTCAAAGTTCCTGCAAAAAGTTAAATGCACTGCAGGGACTTAAAAAAAAAAAAAAAAAAAGGTTTGTTATTGGCAGTTGACAATCACTTAGTGCGTTACTGCCATCAGCTGGTCCAGCATATGGATCAGAATCTGTAAAACACAATCGGGGGGGGGGTCGTCGTCACATTGTTTCTTTTTGCCTTTTAATCATTTACCTTTTGTTCTCTTTAGTTCTGACTGGAAAAAGAAATGTTCCTTTGACTCGGTTTGCCCTCGTGTTTCCCTGTGGTGTCTTCACTTATTAAAAGTGAACTGTTAAGTCCGGTCGGGCCAAATCTGAGTCCTGATATTTTCCCACAAAAAAAAACTCATACCCTGACTTTACATATTGCAGCACAGTTTTTAAAACCTGCTGCACAATTACAGAAAGCTCACTTCGCTCTTCTTCTCTGGAAAGAAACTATGTAAGGCCGGCATCGAGGTGCCAGAGGCTGGAAAGAAGGCCGGAGGACCACAGGAGGAGAACAAGGTCCTGAAGGAGGAGGTAAAGACCCTGAAGGATGAGCTGGACACCACCAAGAAAGGTGAGGGGGGTGTGTCCAAAGGAGGAAGGGGAGGGGCTAAAGGAGCAGGTAAAGCAGGAGGTGACCTCTCTTTGTCCTCAGCACTGCTGAAATCAGACAGTGATGTTCGAGCGATGAAGAAACAGGCAGAAAATCTGACGCTGGAGTATGATCGACTGTTAGAGGAGCACAGCAAACTGATGGTAACACAACACAGACACAAGACTGACTGTTAGCGGAGCAACAGACAGACAAAATTTAAATTTATTTTTTTTTTTTCTCCCTGTTCTTTGCCCGCAGGCAAGCAGTGACAAGAAATCAGACTGAGATTTCATTCTTCTGTGATCTTCATCCACACCATCGTCATGTATCCACAGCAATGTGATCACTTCCTCTTGGGTTGTGATTGGTCCATGAGACCGACTGTTTTCTCAGACACTTTGGCCTCCTGCTTTTTTTTTTTTTTTTTTTTTTTTTTCTTTTTCTTTTTCTTCTCCTATCCCACTTTACTGTAAAGTTTATTTTTGTACAACTTTTCCAAAAGAAAGTTGTCTTCATTAAATCGGATCATTCCTGTTTCCTGAGCTTGGATCAGACATTCAGAATAATGTCCCCATGTCATCATATCATTATGTTAGTCATGTCAGATTTTCACTCAACTCCCGGCAATGAGAATTCAGGACTGAGAAAACCCCCAGAGTCCCCTTGTCCCCAGCACAGGAAGAACAGATACATGACAGGAAATATTAGAGCTGCCCCCCCTCAATTGAAATCAGCAGGAGGTGGGACACCGATGAGTCCTGATTGAATTCTAAAATTAAATTAGATGAAGAGACTTGACCAATCGGTTTAAAATACTGACAGTTTTTCTGCTTCACTGTTTAATGGCATCAGTTCATTCACTTTAATTGTCACTGAACTTTTTCAGTTTTAAGCTTTTGTCATTTTTGGGTGATTCTTTGGAAAAACAAGTTTTCTGTGTTTTGTTGAATCTGTATTTCAGTTTGATCATTTTTTTTTTTTTTTGGTTCAGTCACAGCTTTAAGAACTGTAGTTTAAAGGTCCTGTGTGTCAGCTGAACACTGCATGTTGGTTTAGATGTTTTCAAGCTTTAATCTCCAATAAAGTGACAAACAGACATTTGCAGCTTCTTTCTCTTATGTTGAAGAAAGTTGGTCCGACGCATTGGATCAGCAGTAAATCACTCTGTTTTCTGGCCCAATTCCCTCCAGCTTCCTCTCACTATCCAGTCTCCAAATTGCCTGTTTGTGTGTCTGTGTGTGATGGTTGTGTTTCTATATGTCAATCTTGGCCCTGCCCCCTCCCTAGTGTCAGGATTGCGTCAAAAGAATTCAACTGTTGAGGGCACCGTTTCCCAGGTCATTTGACATCTGAGGTCTTTGTCACCTAATTGGATGAAAGAATATTGGTGAGAAAATGAGTTTATTGTGTAATAGCACATTTCAGAATAATTCTTGAGCTTTGAGCTCTCTGGGCCACCGCAGTTGCTCTGTCAGCCGATTCATAAACCTATGATGTCCATATGACATCATGACCCTGGTGGATCCTTGAAGTTTAAGTTTCCTACCATCTAACTTGAGCTGGACCACGAGGCTGCTCTGCCCTGCCATGGACCCCCCCCACCACCACCAAAGACCCCCCAGCTGTCTGAAGCCTCTTTAGCTCTCAACCAGTTTGAGCTACATTGAGTCATCAGATCGTCTTTCAGAGTCGCTTTTTTTAAACCTCCACTATTTTTGTCTTCAGCTGAGAGAAAACGGTAGCCCTCTCCAGAACTGGACCTCAGGACTTGGTCCTCCTGAGTCAATTTGACAAAACAACCAAAATTAAAGCTAAAAGATGATTTAATTCATTAGACATTTATTTTGGCAACGCCCCCCCCCCCCCCTCCCAAACAATGGAGACGGAGCAGCTGTTTGTCATGATGCTGGTTTTATTTTTGGTGAATAAGTGCAGTAATTTAAAGCGTTGGGGACCCTCACAGGGGTCAAAAGTCATTGAAACACAGGTGACATCATCAGGAGGCGGAGTCCCAAGTGTCGTTACTATTGTTAAAACAGCGGCTAATAAATTCAGCTACTCATCTAATTGACTGAACCTACGGAGATGGAAGACAGAAGGTCAGAGACACAGGAAGAATAAAATGGCCGACAATGGTGTCCTCATGGGCCTCAATTTGGGTGGGAAGCCCAGAGACAGCTTGAAATGTCAGAACAGGAAGTAATGAGACAAAATAAAAACTCAGCTGATAAATTTCCAGATTTGTTTTTTTTTCTTTTCTTTTTTCTTTTTTTTTTAAGCAGAATTTCTCACCTTAAGAGTTCATCTTTTTAAAAATCATTTCTATTCAACAGAAGCAAGGATTTAAAAGAGGCTGGAAAGCAAAAATGATCAATGTTCATCTGAAGCTTCTGAGTTTAAATTCCGACTTCTGTTTCCAACCCAAACCTGACGGTCATCCCTCCAGAGGAGAACGATGCCTGCAGGCTCCACGCTGAGAACAGCGGTTCAAAGGTTCTGGTTGCCGGTGAGAAGCAGCAGAAACTGACTCTTTGTGATAACAAGATGTAAAAAAGAAACTTTTCTTTTTGTTTATTTAGATGTTAAACAACATTCATCCTGAAATCTTTTCTCTGTTCTAGAAACTAAGACCACGTTCTGAACTGGACTCCGCTGCTGTTGGAGCCGCTAGAGGTTTTTGGGAAATGGATTGGATGTTGTTTTGGAAAGTGGACGCTCTCTGTGGAGGACGGATCCTGTCTCCAAACCTGCAGAGGACAGACGGTCAGAGCAAACAGTCTCTGGCTGTTTTCACAGGTTCAGGTTCTCGGAATCCAAATGTTCCCTCTCCATGTGAAACATCTGGCCTCCCGCTCTTCGGGAGAAAACCGATCCTAGTCTCTGGTGACAGATAAAGTCCTGGACTGAGGTTTGTCAGTGTGGAGCCTGGAAGTCTGACTGTTTGTCCTGAATCTGACTTGTGGACGTATGAGTTAACCGAACTTGTTGTCCCAACAACCACAAATAATCAGTCAATAATAAATTTAACAATGAATTTTGACTCTAGTTGATGCTTGTTGTTTTTTTGTTTTTTGTTTTTTTTTTTTGTTTCGTCCTGCAGTCGTGAGTCCCTCATCTAAATACTACGATGGTTCACGGCATCACTCTGACATCACTTGCCTGTCTGTCCAGCAGAAACACAGTAAGATTTCAATTCAAACTCAAGTGAGTTATATTTTAAAGTCAATGGGAAAAAAAAAGTTTATTTGGATCAAATTATTTTCGCTTCAGTTTCTAGGACACTGCAAATTTGAATCTGAGAAAAGTTTCCTGCAGAATTAAACTGGAAACATGTGCTTCAAAGTGCCAACAATCACACAACCAAAGAAATTTTTCTTTGGACATTTTGTATTTTCAAAATTAAACAGGAACAGAACTATCTGCTAGTTATCGATTATTAGTGTTTGATTTTGGTGATCGTCAGTCTGACGTGATCAGATTGTGAGTCTGTGTCAAAAAATTCTGTCTCAACAAATTTGTTCTATTTTTGGTAGAAAAGCGCAAAAACGTCAGATTGGTATGTTTTCTTTATACCAAACAGTTTTTTGTTTTGTTTTGTTTTTTGTTTTTTTTTTTAGATTTTCTGTAATTGTGTGCAGATTTTTTTCCTGTGACCCTTCAAGGCTCCTGGCTGGACACCAACTTTAAAAAAACAGTACCATTACAAAAAAGATTGTACATTTTCAGTGTTAGTTGTATAATTTCTATAAAATACTGGCTTTTATTTTGATTTTTTTTTTTTTAATCAGATGAGACTGGGACCAGCCAGTCTCGGCTCCACTACAGATTTTCATCATTAACAAGATTATCAGATTTTAGTTTAATGGTTCAGTGAAAACAAAAAATTCTTAGAAATTATTTTATTTTAGTTTAATGATTAAAAAGCTGAAATCAACTATATGAAAGAAATGCGTTAGTTAAACATTCTTAAATTATTAGTAGAGCATTCAGTCTCTGACTCTGAGCTGATTGGTCGGCCGCCAGGGATTGACCAGGAAACAGGAAGTACTGCCATGTGGACTCATGTCCAAGTTTCAGGCTGGTTCCTGTTCCTGGGTCTCTGGTCGGGGTCTGGAAGCTCCCACTGGCTGCTGGGATATGTAGTTTGTGTGGTGCAGGTGGCCCAGCTCACCCTGCCGAGGTAGCCGCTTCTGGGGGACTAAATTTCTGTTGAGGTTGTCAGTGGTGCGCTTCTGCCGAGTCCAGCTGCAGCGTCACTTCTCAGACCCAGAACAGACCCAGACAGCAGGAGGTGGATTGGACTGAATGACGTGATTGTGAAGTGATTCTTTAAAATCAGACCAGGTTGAGGTCCAGGTAAAAATCAAAGCCATTTGGCTGGAGACAAGAACAGCGATATCAGAAAAATCACCGAAAAGAGAACTAAACTCAAACAATCTAAAGCGAAAACTCTCAAACAGTTGAGCACTTTGAGGATAAGAAACCGAAAGTAAAGAAAAAGTTCCCTTTTGTAGTGTTAGAGCCTTAACAGGAAATCCACCAAATTAAAAGCCACACCCTTCGTGTTTGTTCACGTTAGCCGTTCAGACATTTAAAGGCCAGCAACCGACATTAAAACTGTTTGTTTCAGAAACAGCATGAAGCAGCATGAAACTTGGTTCACTGCTGGGAAACCTTTAGTGCTGCGACATTAGATAAGGAGGGAAATGTTTCCAGAAATACTTCCCACAGTCCTTTGCTGCAAGTGACCGCCGCAGATCTCACTGAGAAAAATGTTCGGATAAAAAGCAGGGTTTTATTTTGAAAGTCTGAGGTAGCATGAAGCTCGACTTGGTTGCCTCTTTGTCGCTGTCGGCTCAACGTGAACAATCATCATCATCACATTTACATACTGCATCAAATATAGACCACACAGATCATCAATATATATTTGTTGAACTGTCGCAGTAAAATTAAAACCTCGACAAAATAAATCTCTGATCCGTTTTACAAAATGTAAAACTAAATACCATCTTTTCAAAGTGCTGGCAACATTATTTTACAACAATGTGCAAATCTATGTGTTTTAAAGGATCTTACATTCCCATCATTGTTTCCCCGTGACAGGTGGTGAGTGGTTTCTAGGAGACAGAGTTATAGACACGCTTCTGCAGACAGCTGATTGGTGCAGTGGGTAAACCAGAGTCTGACAGGTCGTCCTGTGGGGTGGAGGGTTTGGCTCTACAGTTAAGACAATGACGTAAGGCAACGCTTGGCATCACGCTGAGTCCTCCAGCTCTCACGCCGCCGTGGCTGACCAGACCCAACCTTAGTCAGAAGCCATGTTCGAATGACTGCCGAAGATCCTGTCTGTAGTTCTGGGAACTCAGGAGTAACATGGCTCATTCCACAATCTGGAAATCTGCGTCACAATTTAAGACTTGAACGAGAGGGAACCTTTCAGGGATCGTTTCTAGACAGAAATGGAATCATCCGATTTGTCACAACAAAAAAGGATCAAATCTGGTTGGATGTTTTAAATCTGGTCTTGAAGAACAAAGCCAATGACTACGATCAAACTGAAGCCATCAGCTGTTCCTGAAGCGAGCATGATGTTCGGGAGGAGGAACTCAGCATTAATGAGATGGACAAGACAAGGCAGACACAAATGAACAGATTGATATTGGCAGCCTTGAGTCCTGGTCTAGGATCAGCTCCGCAGGGCGGGAATCGGTCCATTTGGCACTTCACTTGACTCACAACGCCGAACGAGCCCGACCTTCGATCACATTCTAACACAAGGAGGTCAAATGGGGAACATGAGGGGTTAAAGGTCAAAACCAGTGAGACTTTAGGCCTGCCCAATCAGAATGGAACTTCTGGTTTGAGTATGATACAGGGGGAGGAGTCAGTAATGGTCGAAGTGGTCCGTCACGCCAACCATGTCAACCAATGGGAGGAAAGTGGAACTCATGAATCAGTGGTCAAACTCCACAAACCTGTCAGTTGATTTGAAAGTTCAGAGAAATCTGAAAATGAGACATGAAAAGTCAAGCTCTCACACCGGGAGGTGGATTCTGTCAAGGAAGTTTTGGAGTTGAGTTAAAAAGCATCAGAACATAAAAATGGTACCAGGTTGATGGTGTTGCCTCCTGCTGCAGACTGTTGGAGGAACTGCTGCCTTTTACCTTTGAAATGTTTGCGGTTGGGGCGATTGATGCTGGAGAAGAAGCTGAACTGAACCCTCCTGAGTCGAGATTCTGCTTCTCCTCCGTGATGGATCACCCTGACAGTCATTTTCAGACTTTTTGAACAGAATTAAAATGACGGCTATAAAAACTGTGAAAGTGAATTCTTGCATCAGATGACAGCATGATGGTCGGAAGCAAGTCAGAGGTCAGCGGTTGAAGGTCCACATGCTGCTCAGGAGTCTTGACTACTGACATCAGGGGTAAAAGTAAAAGTTGGTTATTCACAGTATTTTGCTTGAGAACCATTCAGAAACAAGTCGATAATTATCAGGTCAACAGCGACTTGCGTCCTGATCAGGGTTTTAAAATTTGGATCAACAACAGACTTCAACAATCAAAGTGTCACAGAAAGTGCATCTGGCCTCAGATTCAAGACCAGTTCACGTCAGGATTACAGAGAAGGCGATGCCTTCAGGGCTCACTGAGCTCAGATCGGCTTCTTGGCAGCATGGTGAGTTCATGGACCGCTGGTTGCCCCGTAACAGGAATGAGGTTTTCTGAGAAGCCACATTAAATCAGAGCTCTGAACTTTGTGAAAGACACAGAAATCTTTCCTTTGCAGGAGCTGAATCGCTGAGGGTTAGGGTTAGAAATTCAGAACTGATGCTTCAGCTCTGTTTGGAGGCTGACGGATGAAATACTGAACGGTGAGAGTGTGTGACGGTCGTTTGTTTGCACCCCCCCAGGACCAGATGGAAATGATACAGTATGATAAGATGGAGGAAGTTCAACCTCCACTTTGATGGGAGATGTTCAGCAGCTTTTTTTGAACAGGAAGACAAACTTTACAATGGTCTTGTTCAGTAACTCGAGGGTTTGACTTCTTGTCAAAGAGAAATATATTTTCTTCATTGACAACTCAACCACTTTTTTTTATTATTATTATTCCACTGCAGGAGGAGCTGAGGAAACCAGCCATTTGATGAGGATCCACCCTGAGACCTGAAACCAGGGCGACTAAATCCAGAGGTGGGGGTTGTGGTGATGAAGTATCAGGCAGCTTGTCATAGGTGGGATGGATCCATGTTGCCCGCTCTACATAACACTCTCAAAGATGATGACCTTGTTGTCATCGGTGCCGGGGGACAGCGGACTCATGGACTTGATGTCAGGGGCCATGTACTCCAGGTGATGGGCTCCCCACACGGGACTGGTCAGGTGGGTCCAGCGCTGCAACACCCATCATGAAGCAGATCAGTCAATCAGGAAGTTCTGGTCTGGACATGACCTGATCATTACCTCTACTCCTGAATCAGGGCCACATCCCTAAAGCTTCTTCAAACACTCTGGGCCTAAATCTGGACTTAAGGGGGTGGGGGGACTGACCTCTTTGAACGTTCCCTTGGCTCGGAAGAGTTTGTAGAGGAGGCTGACGGGAATGCAGAGCATGGAGGACAGAGCCAAACACCAGCCAATCACTTCGCCCCACCAGGGGTAAACGTACACGTTGTTGTAGGTCAGCGGCTTGTAGTTGACCAGGTGGAACAGGAAGATACCCTGCATTAGATGAAAAGGGCGGGATGGGGGCATGATGGGAAGGTACAGATCTGTAAGCTACTGGACAGCAGCACAGAAACAGACTTGTTGGGTTTGTGTGCTTTTTGTCAACTTGTGATGAATGTGTGTTATTACCATGCAGACACACGGAGTTATAAAGGACCAGCACCACTTCATCCAGGGAAATGGCCGATAGCCAATCATACGAGCTACGTCATCCATGAAGCGGTCAGCACCTGCAGAAGATCCACCGTGCATGAACAAATATAAAAAACAGCTGTCAAGAAGAAAAACTTGAATGCATGAAAAGAAACAGTTTCTGTTTGAGTGTGAAGTTCTTCCTTTCTTGAGAAGGTGAAGTTACACAACTTTAAAGTGAACTGTTGGTTTATTCTCATTCAGTGTGTTGTGACGTCCAAAGAAAGTCCAAAACATTGATTTATTGGGTGGGTAACATTTCTAATATTAATAATAAAAATATTTTCTGAATGCAGAGATGACTCCACTGATGAACTCCTCTTCCCACCCTCCTCCCCACCATTTCCTGATCCTGTGTGTGTGTGTGTGTGTGTGTGTGTGTGTGTGTATATATATATATATATATATATATATATATATATATATATATATATATATATATATATATATATATATATAGCTCATTTGGAAAGTATAATTACATTCTTGTTCAATTCCTGAAACCGTCAGATTTGTTTCCTGCATGTTTAAAGGTACATTCTGTCATTTCTCTGTCCTGTTGTGATTGGTCAGTAATGTGACTTGGTGTTCATCCCATGTACTTTAATAGACTGATCTTTGACCTTTACTGTCACATCATCTTACATAACTATTCATACACCTATTTTGGGATCACGCACATTGCTGACATCATATCCCATGATGCACTCTGCCAGTACTTGGCTGTGGAACACAACACTCTGTGTCTGTGTGTGTGTGTGTGTGTTTGTCACATACCGTAGACCCAGGCAACTACTATGCATTCCCAGAATGCTTGCCACAACAGGGTCATTCCGCTGGCCGAATAGTAGTCAAACAGCTGGAAGACATACATCCCCCCCTGAGGACAGAGAGAGAGAGAGACAAAGGGATAATAATAAACTTTGTCGATAAAACTCTTTAATTAATAAAGTGCTTTTCACATAAAAACCCAGAGTTCTGTGTGATGTGGGGATGAAATAACAAAGTCACGTTTCACTCAGGTGCTTTGACTGCTTTTGAATCAAACCTCTAACAGACAGCTGGCATTAATGTCCCAGAGATGTCATTAATGTGCGGTACAATAATCAAAACAAGTTGAAGAAAACATGATGCGACACCAGACGATTGCTGAGTTTTTGGACAACAAGACAAATGGTCTGTGGAGCCATAAGACTGACAAATTACCCAGGATGCTCGGGTTTTCCATGGTACTTTAGACAGCACATCGTTGGTGTAAGGTTGGTGCAAAGCTTGTGTTATTTTAATGTCAAGTTGGAAAAAAGTTGGCATATGGTCAGGAGGTACGACAGAGATCTGAATGAGGACGGTCCTCTAAGAGACACCACAGGTAAAAAAGAGGACGATGCCTGGACTACAGAGACAGAAGGTTCTTTCTGACGTGCATGAAGGTGATCGTAATTAGAAGAAAATTGTCCTGCAACTGCTCCATCTTGCTCACTGATGGCGACTGACCCTAACCCCACCCACCTGTTTGGAAGCAGGAAGTTAACTGACCTGTGTCACCATAGAGAGGTCGATGATGAAACACAGTAAGCAGCAAATCGCCACAGCAATCTCCCGTTTGTAGCGATGGTAATATTTTCCAGGGAACAGGTCCAGGATTCCAGTTACAAAACCCTCCACCCCAACAAACTGGAGCAAGCGAGAGAGAGACAGTCTGTGAAACTGATGAGACTTTAATCATGTTCTGAAAATTAAACTTCAATAAAACAAATAAAAAGAATTTAAAGAATCAGGATGAGTGGTCCACATATTTTCCAATGCATCATCAGCTTGAGTAAATGAAAACAGGAAGTAAATGTGCTGGTCACCTGACTGTCAAGGCCCAGCAGCAGCAGCATGAAGAAGAAGAGCGCCGCCCACAGCGGCGCCACTGGCATCAGACTCACGGCCTTCGGGTACGCAATGAAGGCCAGACCAGGACCTGAAGCCACAACACAGACACACAACACGTTGGTTACAACAGATTTGGTTTCTTGTGTTGTCTTTATATTTTTCCTTTATTTGTAGATGTGTAAGTTTTGAATTTAATCCACTGTGCAGCACAGAGCCGCAGTGGTTATTTCTGTTCCCCACAACAAAGAGGTGGTGGTTTCGATTCCCTTTCTGTGTGGAGTCTCAAAGACATCATGTTTGGGTTCACTGGTGACTCTAAATTGTCCGTAGGTCTGAGTGGGCATTGGTCTTTGTCTCTATGATGGACTGGAGACCTGTCCAGGGTGTCCTGTCCCTGACCTCCAGAACCCCCCGTGACGCAGAAACGGGTAAGAAGATCAATGAATGAATGAAATTTAATCCGATTTTGTTGTCCAGAAAAACTATTTACTTGATGTGTCTTTACGGTGTTGAGTTGTCACTCTGTGATGTGTGTCCTCACCTGACTCAGCCACCTGTGAAATGTCGACTCCCTGCTCTGCTGCCATGAAGCCCAGAATAGAAAACACCACGAAACCAGCAAAGAAACTGGTTCCACTGTTGATCAGAGCCAGAACGAAGGCGTCTCTGAAGAAGTCAGAGGACAAAACCTCAGACGGAGATCACCAAAGAGAGAGACAGAGTGTGTGTTTGTGTGTGTGTGTGTGTGTCGTACTTGTAGCAGTCGTTGTTGAAGCGGTTGTAGCTGCCCAGTGCTGTCAGAGCTCCCAGCCCAATGGCGTAGGAGAAGAAGATCTGTGTCCCGGCATCTATCCACACCTGTAGAGGTCAAAAGGTCAGGGGGGGGGATGACACCTCCTCCCTCTGTCCTTCCCAACCCCCCCACTCCCCCGCTCTCCCTCAGGACTGACCTGGGCCTCCTCCAGTTTGGACCAGTCCGGTTTGATGTAGTACATGATGCCGGCATACGCTCCGGGGAGAGTGACGCCACGGACCAGCAGGATGATCAGGACCACGTAGGGGAAGGTGGCTGTGAAGTACACAATCTGACACACACACACACACACACACACACACACACAGAGTCTCAGTGTAAAACTCTTGACATATAAAAAGTTGCAGAGGTTTCTTAGTTGCCATTCCATCATCGACACACCCCAACTGTCCAGCTGTTGAGCTGAACTTCTTGTGTTGAGTTCTTGTGTGAGTGTGTGTGGATTAGGGTGTGTCTGTGGGTTTGTGTTTGTAGTTGTGTGTGAGACATATTGTGGGTGGGGCTAGGAAACTTCCAGGAATTGTGAATCACAGAGCAATGAGACATCTCATTTACAAAAACATCCTTTAACGGCTTCATCAAGAACCGTCACATGATCCATCCAACACCCTGCCCATTCTCAGAGCTCCGCCCCCCCAACAGAGACCCTGGTCTTTGCGGGGGGCAGACCTCCTGACCCTCAAACAAGTCTGGAGTCACCAAATCTCAAATCTGGAAGAAAATCTGATGTTCCTTCATTTTGGTCCTGGTGTCACTGTGTCTGTGTCTGTGTGTGTCAGCTGGTCTCAGTTTTGCTCGGATCAGGTTCTTTTTGTTTCTTCGATCTTGGCATAGGTTCGATCCAGATCCAGGCTTTCAGACTCAGATTGATCTGGTTTGGTCAGATGGGTTTTTCATTCTTGCAGATTCACACACACACACACACAAACACATTCAGCTGGTTTTCAGACCTTCATTCTATCTGCTCACCATCAGAAGGCAACTCCACAGACTGTATTGAAGTCTACGGGGGGCGGAGGGCGTGTGAAGACTTGACTGCAATTAATGGGAAGGATGTGTTTGCATCAGTGTAGTGTGAGTCAGTGGTTACTGTTGCTTCAACATTCACGTGTCCTCACATGTTGGATATTTAGGAACACCTGACATTGTGTTCCTAAATGAACCTGTGTTACCAAGGCAACACAGACAGATCAGCTGTTGGCCACCAAAAACAGAGAACTAAAGTTGAGTGTCAGGCTGTAACAGATTTATGATTCAACTGGAGTCTCACTATCTCATTTTCATTTTTAAACAAAGTCACGTGTCCTTATGTGGACAGTTCATTTTCATTTTTAAATCCAAGCTGTGCTCAGGAAACAGCTAGGTGTTTTACCTTCCCAGTGGATTTAACTCCCTTCCAGACACAGAAGTAGACCAGGACCCAGACCGCCATGAGACACAGCATCAGCTCCCAGTTCATGTGTCCAGGTTCATCCAGACCAGACGAGATGTTCAGCACCTTTCTCCTACGCAGAAGAAGGAGATGCTTTAAGACCCGGGTGAGCGGCTTTATGCTACAGAAAGATAGACGAAGATAGACTGTGACATGCTGCATACTGATGAACTCAAACTCAAAAGTTTTGAGTCTGTTCAGTTTCACAGCCATTACTGTAGTTTAATTCAAACAGGAGGAAGATGATGATCATTATTATCAGCTCACTGTATGTGTGGTTACGTTCTTTATTGTTACCCATGAACTGGATGTGGATGATGTCACACGGACGTAATTGTCTCAGAAAATCCACACGAGAGGACGAGAAGAAGCAGGACAACTCTCTCACTATGAGCAGCGTGACTCCAACCTTATACACTGATGCACTTGGTGTTTTATGGCTCAGACCTCCTAATCCTGATCTCACCTGTCTTCCCAAAATCCAAACCAGAACCCAGAACTCACTCCCAGAACTCGATGATGGGTGATCGTAGGTCTGCCAGCTCGGCGCAGGTCATGTTGGCAGCAACGGTCGTGTTGGCAAAGCTGCCGTTTTTGCAGTTCTGTTGATGGAAGATCTCGATGCAGCTGGGCGTGTTCCATTCGTTGTCACAGGTGGACCAGGGGAGGGTGGAGCTAAAGGACTTGATCAGGTAGTAGAAGCCCCAGGCCAAGACCATGATGTAATAGGTGTTACAGAAAAACACAATGACCATGGAGGCATAACCCAGACCTGAGGAGGGGGACACAGGACAGGTGAGGTCCAGCTGCTCCATTTCCTGTTTGTAAACTGGGTCAAAACCGCAAATCCACGTTTATAGGTTTATGGACAGCTGTGTCTCTGATAACACCTGAACAGGTTGCTGAGGTTAAAGAGTCCATGTGTCATAGCCTGACCTGAACCTGAACCTGAAGTCCAGCAGACACGGGGCCTGTGATGTCAGACATGTTTACAGTGAGCAACTTCTGTAGAGACCAAACTGGGCCAGCATGAGATAATATACAGTCCTGATCCTGGTCTGGTTTCAACACCTGAACTGATGTCTATATTTGTATCAGCATGTGATCTCACACCTGAGAGTGAAGGTTAGAGGTGCAAAGTGAAGTCACAAGGTAAAAGCTCTGATAAACTGGAAGGAACAAAGGTGTGTGTGGTCACGTCCTCCCTTTGCTCGTGTATCAAACTCGAAATCACCTCACCTGCTGACTAAATGATTTTAGATCTGTTTCCATGGCAGTTGTCTTGTCACTTCAATATCACAAAAGTCACAGCACATTGGCTCTTATATAATTTCTGTTGATGTTTATGAGGAAGATGAAAGCTAAACACTGATTGCTTAAACAATTACCTTTAAACAGCGGAGCAATGTTCCACACGTTGATGCTTCCGGCCTTCATGAACTGTCCCAGAGCGATCTCCAGGAAGAAGATGGGGATTCCTCCGATGAAGACGATAAGCATGTAGGGGATCAGGAAGACACCTGCAGGACCAGACCGACACCAGTTCAGGTTCAGGTCTGCAGTCATCAGCAACAAATCATAACACTAAATTGACAAACATCCTTCTGCTCTACTTGACTCAGGAACCCCAGAAATCTGAGCGTCCTTGAACACACCAAGGATCTGATCAACTGTTTGGCCCTTTAATGCCGTCATGGTGATGCTGATTCGGGTCTCATGTTTAATTCAGCAGCATGGAGATGAGAGTTTACGTAACAGAAAAGGAAGGAGGGAAGGAAATGAATTGCTCTAAAGGTCCAGGTTGATCCTGCAGTTTTTACACATTAAATTCATGGAAATATAAAATCATATAAAATACATGTCAATGTCCATGTATTATTTAGTTACATATATCTAAATGTAATGTGAATATAAAAGAGCTGTGTTCCTGCAGATCAGTTTAAAGCACTCAATGTCATCTTGTGACTCAATGATCTAAATGACCGGTTCAGACTCATTAGAATAAAAAAGAAAACTCTTCTGTGAATCTTCCAGCTTAGATGCTGTGATGCTGAAGGGAACTACTTTAAATATGATGACCTTTAACCTCCAAGGATGATGATATCACTGATATTGGTTTATTTTTTTTATCCCTTGTCTGGGATGTTCTAAATAAAGTGAGCAGGGATGCTAAATATCAATGTTTCTCTAATCCAACTGACCCCCCCAGTACACCCCCCCCCCCCCCCCCCCCCCCCCTCTTTTAACAGTTGTGTTAGAGGTCCATTTCTATGACAAACATAAAGGATGTCCCCTCTCCTTCCAAATAACAGTATGTGTGTTTAGCTGCTGTTATGTAACCCCCTGCCTATCATCCAGTTTGATGCCATTCATACCAGTTCATGGTGGCAGTGTGACCCAGTTACCCCCTGTGTGTGTGTGTGTGTGTGTGTGTGTGTGCGTGTGTAGATCTAACACTCATTAAAATACCAAAGAGAGAGAGGCCTTCCTCTTAATGGGTCTTTCATGTCTCTCATCCCAGCTCAGAGTTTCTTTCACATATCCAACATTGAATCTGAACATCTGTTTGTTTATCTAACCTTAACTCGGTTTTTTGTGTTGATATGTGATTGTGTAAATAACACACACCAAACTGCAGCAGATGCTGATGGAGGAAAGATATGACTGCTGGCTGAATGACAGTCCAGTCAACAAAGACGTAAGCTCAGCAGAAGCTATGCAGGTTAGCAGTAGCCTGCTGCTCTCTCACACACACACACACACTGGTGTGTTTGTGTTGCATGAAAACATGAGCTGGTGAGTCACGAATGCAGAGAGAGAAGACATGGGGGGGGGGGGCAACCATGTTAGCAGCTCAATGAAAATCCACTTTTCTCTTTCTCACACACACACACACACACACACACACACACACACACACACTTTGTTAATGCTGTTAGCCCATCACAGACTCAGTGTTGATGGGATTACACATCAGCTGTCGACTCCTGCAACGTATAAATACACACAACTTTATTCTAAATTTAACAGTGTGTGTGTTTTGGGGGGGCCGTGCTAAGGAGTGTGTGAGGCCATTATGGCTGACACGTGGTGTCTTCAGAGCAGAAAGTGAGACAGTGAGCCCACTAAGCTGCAGCGCCACAGTTAGCTAGCTAAGACGGCTAATCAGGGGTAAGTCACTGGGCTAAGTACTAACAGACTGAGAGGAAGGCTGATGATGGATCATCATCATTATCACCATCATTGCTGGTTCTTGGGAGGGGGGGGATTATTTAGTGGTATTATTTCAGATTGCTTTTGTCTACCTGCAGCACCAAAGGTGGGCACCGTCCTGCTGCTGCAGACGTGCCACAACATCAACAACAGAAACTAATCTATGAGGTGGTGGTGGTGGCAGTAACGCTGTTCAGGCCCATTTTTGTCCTGATCTGGACTCGGATCTGCTGCCAGCTGACCCAGGATCAGCTGGGACACGTCCCACCTCCAACCAGCTTTAATTAGCTTTCACTGTGAACACAGCAGGGACAGCTGAAGTTAAAAGGACCATCACTTCTCCTGTCCATTAATCTGTGGCTTCGTGGTTATATCAGCTTTTAAAGATCCATACAGTCCGTAGATTTAAAAGGTCTGTATGGGCCATCTCTACTGAAATGAATCTTCATTTGTCCAAAATCAAAAAAATATTCAATTTCCCCCAAAAGAATATCTAGAATTCTTCTCTCCAATCAGTGGCGCCTCCAGAAATTTTTCATAGGGGTGGCCAGATGGGGCCACTTTAAATCTTGGGGTGGCACACCGAAACTATAAGCCATAATTTCAGAATTTTATTTTACGTTTGTATTAAACCGGCTTGTAGAAAACTATCAGAAAGACTTAAGGAAACGCCTACTGATATACTTTGGTTTATTACGTTATATTTAATGTTACTAATGATCTAATGTGCTTAGACTATTAACGGTACAGTTAACATTTTGCACGACAATTCTGTTTTGTTTTGCAATTATATTTGGCAAAAGGTGTACATTTATTGCAAACAAAACAGTCACTGGGGAAAAGAAGATACTGGCAGATACCAATAAAAGCAAGTACAGAGACAATCATATCTTTGCTTTATGTAACAGGGCCTTCCTAACAGGGATCAATAGGCTGATTCTGACTACCAGGATATATAGTATGTGTAAGAAACATTTATATCATTGGTTAATGTAAAACAAAAATAATTATTATTTTATTATTTTATTATTATTATTATTATTATTATTATTATTATTATTATTATTATTATTATTATTATTATTATTATTATCATTATTATTATAACAATTATTTCATTATTAGGGCCTAACAGGTCTAACACCTGCTGTTGCTGAGTCCTGCCATCTTCTGTGACCAATGGTGCTGACTGTCATGTTTTTCTTCGTCATTGTGTTCTGTCACTAATGCTGGCTCTGAATCCTTGTCATGCTGCTCTGTCTGTTCCTCTCCTCCTCCTCACTAAGCCTCTGTTGCTCCCCTACCTTCTCTTTCTCCCCTCCTGCTGTACTTTTCCTCTTAAAATAAGAAGAGATGTCTGTGGACACTCTCTTCATTGTCTGAAAATTGACATAACATATGTAAGCACCAGCTAACGACGTTAGCTAGGTAACTCTGTCAAAACATGTTAAAAACACATCAAAAAGCTTCTGTAACAATATACTGTAACCATTTGGCACTTAAAAAGCACGTCACAAGACATATTTCCCCTTCTTTTTTTACTAAAGAATATTTTGACTTTTTTACTTACCAGAAGTCTTCTTCATCTTTCTTAACTTATTTTGATATTGTTGACCAGCGGACACGTGCTGAGCTATTGCTGTCTGAGCTCACAAAAGCAGCAGGGTGGGAGGGGAAGAGGGGCGGGGGAGAGGGCCAGCTACTGTGTGCGGTAGAAGGTCTAGAGTGACTTGTCTGCCTGGCTGGCTGTGCTTTTGGGATGAAATGCATAACTGATGCTACTACAATTTATACTGGACAGTGGTGTGGCGCCATTGTCTCCAATCAATCACTGAATACAACAATAGAATTCATGTGCTCAAAGAACAAACAGCTGCTGACAAATGCTAAGTTAGTTTGGCTAACTTTAGCTTCTCCTGGCCCAGATACCAGATTAGCTCAGGTCAGCTAATCATGAGTCTGCAGCAGCTTCCTGTTGGGGCCAACAAACACTAGTTAGACTTCATCCTGTTGTCTTCATCATCAGCCATCAGAGACCAGAACCAGGACCAACCCAGAGCTCTCACCCCGGGTCTGAAAACCTGATCCTTGACCAGCTCCAGCCCTGAACACTGCCCCCCACCACACAAACACAACAGGTTTTTACCACCACATCACCTTTACTGTGTGTATGCGTTTGTGTGTGTTTGTTATGTAACACAACGATGGTGGTGGCTGAAATCGAACAATGGATGTCAACTCCAGTGACATGAGTCAATAAGAGAGACAGAGAGAGAGTCTGAGACCAGTCAGAGCGGCTACTATGTTTTGGCGTGTTGGGGTGCGGTGGGGGGTGGGGGGGATTAACCAGATTATTGTTAATCTGGGCATCACGTGGCGAGAAGGATGATGATGTCACATTTGGCAGCCAATCAAGTCACACACACACATACTCTAGCTGTCATGAAACTGTATCTGTCCCTTGACCTTTGACGCTGACTCTACAGACCTGAAGCTGGAGGTCTGCACTGACCAATCAGAACATCTGATTGACAGCTGCCAATCAGATGAGCAGATCAAGACCATCAAGACCTTCAGGCAGACACACACACACACTTAAACTGACCTTGGACCTCATGGATATGAGATGTCATCAGTTCAGAGCATTTTTGATAACCTTTGGCCTTTTGACCTTCACTAAGGAACAATGTGTTCCAACAATGACATAAGAACAAACACAGGTCAGTGTGTGTGTGTGTTTGCCTACTACAGTCACCCTGCCAAGGACACACACACACACACACACACACACACACACACACACACACAGCAGGATAATAAATCTTTGAAGAGGAGGGAGGGAACAAGGATGGAGGGAAAACAGAAGGTTAGGAGAAAGGAGAGAAGGTTGCAGGTAAGGAAGGAAATAACAAAACAATCAGACATTGTGGATCATAAATGTCTTAAAAAAAAAATTATTAACCAGAGACACAACCTGGAGCTGGGAGGTTAAAGGTCAGTAAAACAGCTGATCCTGGTGCTGCATTCAAAAACACCGTGACAGGAAACATGCAGTCAGGAACCAGCAGTTTGAGATCAGTGCTGGAGGTGCAAAACTAAAAGCACACTTTCGGCCAACAGGGTGAACAACAGAATGCAAACTTACAAACACAAACAAATGTTGTAGTTGTTACGTTCTTTAATTACAGCCACATCAGCTCCACAAACAAGACTCAAGACTCACGTTTAATGTTTAACATTTAATGTTAAATGTTAGTAAAAGGTTTTCAAAGTCCACTTTTAGTGACCTGAGTTTTATTCTGGGATTTTTGTAATCCCAATATTTTAATTTTCACTTTTCCTGGTTACAACAACAGTATCTAACTCTGAGGTCCATCCTCCAGGAATCATGATCAGGATTTATAGGATTGAGAACTGGACCTTTCTCTTGACTCTCAGTGATTTAACATCAGCCCCCGCGCCCCCCTTCCCCAGTCCAGCACAGACTGGCTGACTGTGTGAAGGAGACCTTTTCAGGTGAGGAGGAATGTCCCTGCCCCCCCCCCCCCGCCCCCCACACACCCACCCCGTTGTCTCTGTCTCTTTGTTTCCCTCAGCAGTTTGTCTCCGTTGCTACAGTTCTCTTTTCACAGTGATGAAGGCTCCTCCTCCTCTTCACTGCGTCTACACAAAACATCTGACAGCATGAACAAACTGTGTCCTCAGCATCCAGCAGGTAGAAGGAGACAGATGGCATGCCGTCTCTGATGCTCAGAGGACACAAAGACTGATCATCAGGTGATCAGATCCGTCAACAGGAAGTAAACAGGTTGTTCTCCTCAGTGAATCAGTGTCTTAGCTTTATCGATCAAACTAGTTAAACACACCACAGTTTGGGACAGTCTTCAATCATTCATCCTGTGAGACGCTCAGGACACAAAAGCAGCTTGAGGTATTAACCACCACAACAACAACTACTACAACAAAGCCAGACTTGAATAAAGAGGAAGACAACAGAGTGAGGATGATGAAGAGTGAGATAAAGGTGTCTGATGGTTTAAACACACATTAAAACATAGACCACACCCAAGCCAAGCCCCGCCCTCTTTCCAGTCCACCATCTGAGCTGGTTTTGACTGGATTGGAGACAAAATGATAAACTGACCAATGGCTGCACCTCGACCTCTGACCTCATGAAAAAAAAAGAAAAAAAAAAGAAAAACCCACACTGGCTGATGGGTGTGGTTTCCTTATGAAGAGGGCAGGGCTTGAGCTCTCTGCACCGCCTCCTACAAGTGTACATGTGTGCAGGTGTGTGTACCGTCTCACCTCCTCCGTTTTTGTAGCACAGGTAAGGAAACCTCCAGACATTGCCAAGTCCCACGGCGAAGCCGACGCAGGACATTATGAAGTCCATCTGCCGCGTCCACGTCTCCCGCTCCTGGTATCCTGGTCCTGCCCCTGACACCACACCTCCTTTCTTGTCCAGACCGCCACACGCACTACCCACCACCACACCACTGCCAGCCCCTGCCACCACTGTCGGCAGTTGGCTAAGGCTGCCATTAGCAGCTGCGGGCGGGTAACTGCTGCCGCTGCCATTGGACAGGAGGAGTGGAGTCTTTTTGGTCTCCTCCAGGAGGATCAGGGAGCAGGATGAGGTTGGGAGGGTCTGCTTCTCCATCAGTCCACCAACCAGTCCAAAAGCGGTCAGGGTCAGGCAGTTTACCTCCTGAAAGCTTTTGTCCAGTCCCTCTTGATCCTTTACTACAGAAGACCACACCAGTTCACAACCAGAATCTAACCTGCACCAGGTCCAGCTCCTCTCCTAGTCCCAGAACCTGTTCAGTCTCAGTCCAGACTTGCTTTGCTCACACCTTCTGTCTCTTTACAGTCTCAGTACTTGTGTCTTCAGCTTGAGTCTCTCTCTGGCTCTGTCTCTCTGCCTGTCTGTCTTTCAGGGACCAGCAGAACAAAAACGAGTTTTCTTCAGCAGCTGATCACAGTCAGTCTCTGTTTATTGATCCGGATCAATGAGTCCGGGTTAATTGGTTCTGAAATCTAAAATTAGAAATGAGGGACTTCTGAATCCGAAAGGAAACGATCAAAAACTGAAATGAAAGAGAAAGTTCAACCGGAACTGGACGACCTTCAAAAACAATCCACGAAACACTTGAATGTGAGTCTGAAGAATCGCATGGGACCCGAGTCACGGAGGAGACGGCGGCCTGCGGGGGGACACGGAGGACGGGAGGAGGAGGAGGAGGAGCCGGGGGCAGCACAGACCTGCGGTGATCCCCGAGCGGAGCGCCGCTTCAGTCGGTGACTCTGGCGGAGAAGAGAGGCTGAACGATTCTCGGTCCCGCTGAGGGTTATTAAAGGTCCGCTGAACTGCGGCGGCTTTAAAGTGACAAGCCTGGTCACTGTGACATCACAGACCACGCCCTTCATGCTCCTCCCCGCATCATTTTCACCCGGTGTGACATCACAGGCCCCGCCCACTGTTCCCCGCATCAATCCGAGACCCACCCGGGATTCTTCGAGGACAGCACCGAGCTGGGCCGGATCCGTCCGGAGGTAGGGTGGACTGGATCTCACTCTGGTCCAGAATCCAGTCTCCAATACCGGAACGAGAAGACCTAATCTGATCTTCCAAAGTCCGCGTAAAACCGGCACAGGTTTAGATCCTGGTTTTGGCTCGGAACCTGAACATTTCACAGACAGGAGGTTAAAATTTGGGACCTGTCTAACACCTGGAATAGTCTCAAGGAAAACAAAAAAGGTCCTGACTAATACTGGTACAAGGGAGTCCTAAATCCAGACCGGTTCCTGTAAAGCTACTTCCTGGGAAAGAGTGAGGTGGCCTGAGCTGATATCTGGTGTTCTATAGAAGGTCCATACAAACTCCAGACCACAATTTGGACTGGTCCAATGTGACACCCTGACGTTCAGGCCTGGTTCTGACTAAAACCTGGCGGGGCTTTGAAAAGATTATGGTTTTAGGATCAGGGACCTGCTCGGTCTATGATTAAACTGGTCCTCTTGGTCTTGTTTGCCCTTCTCAGATCAGTCTCTGTCGCCTCCCGGTGTTGTCACAACCAAACTACAACATTCTCTTGACTGGCTGAAGACCATTGTCCAGACACCAGGCCCAGAGACCAGAGACCTGGATGCAATTCACTTTGTTTTTCATTCAGAAAACAGTTTAGTCACATTTTATTATTGTCAATAAGAACTAACTGGAGACCATGAACTCATCATTTTCCCATAAACTTTAAAGCAGTCTGTGGAGTCACCCTCCTCTAATGAGCAGATAGAATGAAGGTTTAAGGTTCTTCAGGCCAGAGTCCAGGTCCAGGTTCAGAAACAGACACTGCAGGGGTCAAAACTGGTCACATGACACAACACAAACCAGCTGATGGTGTGTGTTGAGCCCTTCGGGCCACCGTAGTTTCCAAACAGTTTAATGAAACATTCAAAATGAAAGACTTCAGCCAAAACAGGAAGTTGATTCTCTCACACACAGAGAGTGTGTGATGATGAGACCAGATTCCATATGGAGTCAAAGTCACCCTTCAGAATAAAACTCTCAGGTCACTTTGGGTTGCCTGAACAGTTTAAAGGTTTTAATTTGAAATACAACACATGAGCTCTTATTTTGAAATGACTACAATAATTATAATAAATAAAAATAATGAAAATATAATAAAAAGTCAAATGTCTTAACGTTCAGTTATTAATATTAATTTTATATTTGTCTTAAAAATCTAACATTTTTATTTGATGTTTTTGAGTTTTTCAGTTTTGCAGTAAGTGTAATTTATATTTTGTACAAAATATTCACTTCGGATATGTTACAAAAAACCAAGTTTAAAATTATTACTTTCTAAAATTTAACTTCCTCAAAAATACAAACCTTTATTCTGGAATAACTTACATACCATGTCAAAATATGGAAATATCACAATTTTGGTTATTCAAGATAAAAGAATTTTCAGTTTTGTAGAAAAATGTTGCTGTAGTGTTTTTATAAATTTCTCTCCCTAAAATTAGTTTTGATGAAACTAAACGAAATTAATGAATGACTATTTTTCATTTGTACAGCGATGTGTACGGTGAGCGATTGATTCCCGACAGTTGTTTGATAATATTAGGTTGTTCCAATTTTACTTTTACTCTCTTAAAAAAAAAAAGAAACCTGTCAATTTTAAAAATGATAATGAATGAGAATATTACTAATACTTCTACCCCTACTACTAATAATTAGATTAATACTGATGATGTGACATATAATTGTTAGTCTTATTTGGAGAATCTCCAGGTAAAATGATGTCTAGTTATCTCACAAATAAAAATTATAATTTTATTGAAAGTGATAAACTATGTTATTATTTTGATTGGGTTGATATAATTTTTGAAGACTGAAGAATTATTTGATTTAATATTTTTGTGTCACATTAACAAAATGGACGCTGCAGTATCATGGAGGAGCCACCAGGGTGGGGGCTGGCAGTGGACTGTGGACCCAGCAGGGATGTGAAGGCACCAGCTTTTCTGTCCTCTCAGGATCCTTTCTGTTTACCTGCACACCTGGAGACAGGAAGAGGAGGAGGAAGACCAGGTTAGAGCACACTCATTCCACTTGGTTCATCAGAGGAGCCTACATTTCCCATGATTCCTTGTTGGTGAGGGTCAGTCGAGTGTGTAAGGTTCAACCTCAGTTAGACATGAAACTGAACATCAGTTGATGTGTATTTGCCAGCTCAGCCGGAAAATGGGAGGAGCCACAATAAGCGATGATGTCACTGTCTGTGATTTTGATGGTCACATGGTCAAATGTTAGTGTGTTCATTGCTCTGTCACAATAAAACACTTGTGAAACCTGTGAAAGCCAGATCAGAAACCAGCTGCTTCCACCTCTGGCCTCACAGGAGCCACCTGACACACACCAGGTATTTAAGGTGAAGAACATATTGTCTTTTTCTGTTAGTTTGTTATTGCTGTTGCTTTCTTGTGAAACTGGCGGATTAATTAATGATGTCACCATTAGCTGCAGGTCAAAGGGATGAAAAGTTTTAACTTCCCTAAAAACAACATTTCTTTGTTTTGTTCTGATGATGTCACATAAATAGAAATAACCAGGATGTGATTTCAAGATTCAGCTACAACAAATTCAGACAAACTCGCAGTTTGAGTCCACGTCATTTATATAAAATTTTACTAAAGGAAGTTTTTACAGTTTGTACAGATTCAGAAGCATCAAACAAACAACCAAAGATGAGACAGGAAGAGGAAGTCCTGAAGAATGCCGAGAGGAACAAGTCCTCCTCCCTGACCACATCAGATCCACGAGAACTCCAGAGATCCTGGTTTTAAGATAATAAACCAAAGACTGTGGTTTGCTACTGACAAAGATTTTGATTGTGAAAACAACATGACAACAGCATGGTCTCCAGATAAATAGATATTTTATCTTTTTATTCAATAACCAATATTTATTTCTCTTCAGGAAATTTTGTTTTACTGAGATATTAAAAAAAATCCCTGAAAAAAACAAAGAAATATATTTAATCTGATAACTAAAACTCCATCTCTGGCAGAGATTTATTTCATTATAAAATTTAAAATCCCTCCCCTAATGTACAAAGCTCTGAATGAGCGAACTCCTCAGATCTCCAAGAGTTCAGAGTTCCTGATGGTCCCAGGAGGACGCTTCGTTTAGTCCATCAGGAGGCAGATCTTTGAGTTATCAGGCTCCTCTTCTTGGAACCAACTCTCAGTATCGGTCAGTGGGGTTCTGTCACAGTTTAAGATCAGATGGACAATATTCCTTTATGATGATGTATACAGTTAAACGTTTGTGGTTTAATTACTGTTTTTATTTTAGTTGTGCTGTGGGGGGGCACTGAGTACTGTATCTTCATGTCATCTTCTCTCCCCCCCAAGATACAGAAATATTTTTGTGTCTCCATCTCATTTCCATTCACGACCTTTTCGTGTTCTGAGATATTGATACAAAACCAGGAAAAACAAGATAAATAATCTTATTGTTATATCCACAGTCATTTGTTGCGATAAATAAAAATAGTTGTTGTCATGGACTGATGAATCCAACTGGCCTTCAAAGATCTGAAGATTCCTGTTTCCTCTTCTTCTTCACCACCCAAAGTGAAAAAAAGATTAAACAAAAAACAATCCTCCCCGACATTCATTAAATGTAAATAACTCAGAAAAAAGTTAAATAAATCAATCAGTTTTTTCCCTTCACAGTTTAACTGATTCAATTGTTGGACCTTTGGAAGAAAAATCGTGTTTTTGTCTCCATGTCGATGAATCAGAGCTGGAGAACATCCATCTATTCTATATGTTTGGTTTTAATATCTGAAATAGCAAATTAATAAGACTAAATCTGTTTAAATGTTGAAATCAGTTAAACAGAATCAGGAGAGAATATAATTAAATAATTAAAAAGACATAATTCATTGTTACCAGATGAAGAACCATCAGTTTTAATCTTAAAATTTTTAAATCTGAATTCAGTTGGTCATTTGGTTTGTTTTTCTTATTGATCAAATTATTTATTTGGCTCTTTGATATCTGGCTACTTGTGGCTGATTTAACTGTTGTTATTGTGGGTTGTGTTGATGTTTTTCATCTTTCTGCCCTGATTTGTGTCTACAGGCTCAGTCTGTGGTCCGGGACAGAATAAGAGCCCGCCACGTGACCTGCCCACTTCACTGACTATTCTTTAGCTCCTACAGCAGCTTGGAGATAAAAACATCAAAAATTTCATTCAAGTTGAAACAACAACGTAAACAAACAGACCACCTCCTCAACTGCCAACATTAAGGATGCCACCACAAGACATTGTCTTCAACGGGACGCCCCTGGGCAGACATTAGAAACATGATTTGTTCATTTGAAAAGGTAACAAAGCTTGATCCCTAACCCTAGCCCCGCCCCCCCACACCGAGCACCACACCCAACTTTTCTGAGCTCAGTTACAGCAACAAGTCTGACAACCAGGAAAAGCCTCCAGTTGAGTGTGTCTGAGTGAACGTGGCAGACCACCAATGTAACTAAAGTCACTATGACAACGTCACCGGAATGCCCTGCAAACATCAGCATGACAACACCACCTGACACCACCACCGCCCTGCCAACGTCACCATGGCTGCTGGCCACCAAAGACACCAGAAACACTGTGCAGCTCAGAGTGAAGGCCATCTGTAACTTGGCAACAGGAAACAAATTTTCACCAACAATCAGCTGATCACACAGCTGAGAGACTTTAAATGAGGAAGAAATTCAAGAGGCGATTGGCTGCCTAATCAATGGGCAGAGCATTTTGATTTAGGTGGATGGATGGTGCTCCACCACAGATCATCACTCTGTCCTGTTGAACGTGGAAGCTGCACTGTCAAACTGTTCAACCAGAGCAACATCAGCTCAGAATCAATAATCAATTATCATATCATCAACGTAAGGCTTCTTTCATTCAGTAAAGAGTTTTAAGGCAGAGAGGCCGACAGACAGCTCTTCCTCTTCCTCCTCCTGTTGTGCTTTGACCTTCAGGCTGTGATTAGGACGACCGACGGAGACGCGGCACCTCCCTGAGCTCAGAAGAGGAGGAGGAGGAGGAAGAGGAGGAGCCTGTGATGGAGGCAGACGCAGTGTAGGAAAGAAGAAGGGGGGGAAAAAAAAAAAAAAAAAAAAAGGTCCTCCTTTAGTTCTCAGAGGAGGTGGTCAGGGGGTCAAAGGTCAGAGGGTAAAAGCAGCATGAGGAAGAGATGAGCAGAATGTTGGGGGGGGGGGCGAGCGACCTCTGCAGGAAGCAGGTGAGGGAGTACAGCAGTAAAGCAGCTGACTCAGTGATTGACCTCTGACCCTGCGGACAGGAAGTGAAAGAAAGATAGCGAGAGAGCAAGAGAGTCACTTCACCAGCACTGACTTTGGAAGAAACACCTCCATCTCTGTGCTTCTGTCCGTCCTCGGTAACGTAGAAGATGCTGAGGAAGATGAGGAGGAGCTCAGATTCGAGGGGGCGCCACCACTGGTCACTTTGGGGAGACTGTACATGTACACGGCACCGATGACAAGCCCCGCCCCTGCTGTGAAGAGAAGGTCCACGTGGAAGCCAAACAGGTAGATGGACATCACCGTGGAGACAATGATGGAGAAGGAAGTGGCAAAGCCCTTCAGGATGTTGTCAGCGTACTTCACCACCACGGCCACCAGCAACCCGCCAAATGCTTGGTTGAAGATGACACACCACACCATGTCGGTGTAGCCAAACAGGAAGCCGCGCTCAGCGATGGCGGCGCCATCATTCCACCACAATCCCAGCATGCCAAGTGCAGTGCCAAAGATCCCCAGTTGTACGTTCCTCACCCAGACGGAGGCGGAGCTTCCCTTCAGGATCTTCTCAAAGTAAACACCAGCGAAGCCTGAAGACAAGCAGCTGATCACCACGGCAACTAAACCCACCATGTAGTTCTGATTGTTGGTTCCCGACACAGACGCCTCCTTGTTACCCTCCTGCTGCACCTGAAGAGAGACAGGTTAGGCAGGTGAGGCAGGTGAGGCAGGTGAGGCAGGTGAGGCAGGTGAGGCAGGTGAGGCAGGTGAGGACGTACCTGTACGACAGCGACTCCAGCAAACAGCAGGAGCAGAGACACCCACTGGACTCTGGACAGACTCTTCCTCAGCATCAGCACACTGAACAGAGCCGTGGTCAAGATCTTCAGCTGGTAGGTCACCTGAGGGGGAGGAGCCTGTCAGTACCTGAAGACTGTTTCCTGTCATGGATTAGCCCCCTGGCAGTTAGCTCACAGTTAGGTAAATGACAGCAAGGTTAGCTAATCATTAGTTATAGTTCATATTTAAATAAAGACCAGATGAGTCAGATGAGTCCCACAGACTAGTCTGGACCAGGAGCCTGATGTGGACTCTGACCTGGAAGGTGGCAGCGGGCAAGTTGGAGATGGCAATGTACTGCAGGTTGTTCTGCAGCGTGTAGATGAGGGAGGGGACAGCCAGTTTTAGGGTGTCTTTGTACTGGAGCAGGACTGAGTCCACCAGGAACAAGGTCGTCAGCTTCACACTGACTGGGAGGAGAGACAGAGGGCTGTTGTTCTATCACTGACAATCGTTCTATTGTGACATTGCGTATGTATGACATCATCAGGACACACAGACAGTGGATAAAAAACAGTTAAATGACATGCCAGGTTTCAGAGCAGGTCCAGACTGCCATCTGGACCTGCTCCAGTTTCCCAATCTACCTACATCTCTTCTGCAGGAGGATGATGAGCAGACATGTCAGCACCTTCAGCACCTCCGCCATCACCACAGCTGACGTCGTAAAGAAGTGGTCGCCTGGCAACGTGCGGACGTATCGGATGCTGAGGATGAGCGAAGCATTCTGGACCACGAGCACCGCCAGGCTGATGTACTTCAACTTCCTGTTGACTGACAAAAGACGCACAAGTCAGACACACCGTGCTGTTACACGGCCGTCCAGCTGCTGGGTCTTTGTCCATCTTACCTACCTCTGTCTGTCTGGACCACAGATCTAGAATAGTTCTGATCTGACGATTAGCTAACCTAGCTATAATTTCCCTAACTTTGAGATAACTGTCAGGGGGCTAATCCATGACAGCTCAGTCCAGACTGGGTTCGGTTCTGGTGCTGACTTTAGGTTAGCGAACCACATGTTTGATCACAATGAGCAAAATTAACAAAAGCAGACAATTAATGGACAGATAAGACTTTTAATGTGAAAAATAATGGAGCCAAGTCTCTACACTTCCTGCCCTTCACGACCTACGTCATCAGCTCCACGTCACTAGCTCACCTGGTTAGCTTAACTTTAGCAACACCGTCAGCATTTGAGTGAACGGAGAGCATTGACCGTTAAATACCCCAGCTGGGCTGAACCGGATCCGGATCCGGATCAGGAAACAGAAATTAGCTGCTATCAATTAGCCGCAGTGGCTTCCGGTTCGGCTAACCTGCTAGTTACTGGCTTTTTATGGAAACTAGCTGTTTAGCGGAACAACCAATGACGTCACAGCACTCAGCACTTAACCAGGTGGATTAGTTCATGAGTTAACCTCCATCAGTGACCCTTCCAAAGTCAGCCCTGTCAGTCCGTTCAGCCCGAAGAGCGAACCGACACCCCCTGGTCCCCCCCTGTCCCCCAACGGTCCCAGACCTCGGCCCTCCTCGGCCCGCCTTACCTTCACTCTGGCTCCGGTTGGCTGCCTTCTCCTCGGCCGCCTGGCCGTGGTTTGTCTCGGTCATGCTGCTCTTCCTCGGCCAACGCTCCTCTAGCCTCCCAGCTAGACCCGGCTCACAGTCCAGACCGGCCCGAGACCGGATCCGGACCCGGGTGCTGTCCTGGTTAAAGAGGAGGCAGCCGGTCTGAAGACGGATGTTGGGCCGGAGCTGAGTTTCGGGAAGCTGGGGAGAGATCAGCAGGACCATCGGACAGAAAACAGCCGTCAAAGAGCCGAGGAGTCCGGGAGCCAACTACAGCAGAGAGGAGCGACTGACAGGAAGCCTCACTCCGACCGGAAGACCAGGAAGACCCTAACAAAGGAAACATAATTATATTAAACTACAATTAAAACATGAGGAAATAAATCAGCAGTTTTAGATGGAGCAGAATTATATCTTTTACATTAGTATTTAAACTGAATGACTGAAGTTTCACTTTATTTATACACACATTGCAGTATATATATAGTCTGTACAGAGACACGGCAGCTGACTCAGACTCATAATAAACAGTCAGAGTGAGACCTCATCTTGTCTTCTCATTCTTTGATCTTGTAAACTGCGAAACAATCACTTCCTTGTTCTGCTTTGGTTGAAGAGGAACGATCCTATTGGCTGCCGGTAGCCACGTCACCTGTCAGTTGGTTTGAGCTTCTTGGAAAATTATATTTGAATAAAATCTTGGGTTTTAATTTGCAAAGAACTGATTCTTCTTCTTTTTATAATAAAATGATTTAGGTAGATTTTCTCCTCATACAGAGTCGGTTGTGTTCAAGTGTGTGAAGGCCAAAAATCTAAAACTTTACTGACAGTCTCAGCTTTTCCTTATAACTGAAAAAAAAGACATCATTATCACAGTCATCTACCTAGAATAACATCTCAGATGGATCTATGTTTTTTATTATTATGTTTGTTTTTCTTTGACAATGAAGCAAGAAAAGTGCAGGTTTTAAAGATTTTTAAAGATATTTTCAGATATTAATATAAAAAGTCTAATTAATTTAACTCTTGATATTGTTTAAAGATGCAGGATACTAGAATTGGCTAATATTAATTTGTATTATTATTTTTACTTTCTCTATACACAAGCTATTTTATTTCTCCAACCTTTTCTAAATGAAGACTTAACATGAACCAGCACAAACCAGAACCAGAACACTGTGACACATAGAGATAACATCTTTTATTAAAGTTGGGTCATTTTCTTTTTGATCCATTGATTATTTAATGTAAATAAACAAAAACAAATGACCAGGAATCACTTTGAACACTGAACCACAATAATACACAAGAATCTACAGGAACGTCGAAACAACAGGAAGACACACTAGACTGGACCTGGACTCTCCTCACACCGGAGGACAGAAGGCGCCTCAGGTCAACTGTAAACATGGTCCAACATTCAGAGGAAGACAGAGTGATGGGGAAAGAGTCAGGAAGACCCTAACCCTAACCCTTTGTCCTGTCCACATGAGGAGGACAGGTGATAATCACATGATATAATAACATGAAGTTGAACCGATCAACATTAAATAATCAATTAAACTAATAAACTCGAATAAATGGAGCCATTAAAGTGCTGATGAGAACCAGCACCAGAACCAGAACCAGGTGACCCTGAGTCCACATCTGAATACTGAATAAATAACCAAACAGAAAGTGAATCAGCCCCAATCTATAAATAGCTAATAACAATAATAAACAGCTGACTCAAGAGGCCCAAGACCTCAGGAAGACTAGCTTGATCCACATTTCAGCTGCGTCCGAATCCTGTCTCTACATACTCTGAGACCTGTTTCCTGTCTGCAGGAGTTTCAAAGAATCCAGTCTGAGGTCTTTGGTCCACCACAATGTTCTCGTCTTTGATGTCTCTGTGCACGACACCATGAGCGTGAACAAACTGCAGCGCCTCCACGACCTGACGGAAAAACCTGAGAAAAGCAGATCAACATGGATGAGACCGGAGTCAAGAGGAGTCCAGCAGCTCAGACTGAGACAGCGGTGCGGCGCCTCACCTGAGGGCCAGGCATTCGGACAGTACCCCCCGCTCAGTGATGAAATCAAACAGGTCCTGGTACTGCACCGGTCGTTCCAGCACCAGGTAACCCTGACCCTGAACCTCGAACCAGTCTAGCATTGACATGACCCCCCTGTGACCCCCAACCTCTAACAGCTGCTGCAGGAGAGCAATCTTCATGGGAACAGGGCTGAGGTTGCCGGGCTGAGGAGGAGACAGATTCTCAGCATGAGCTTGAGCAGCAGCAGCATCATCATCCTCATCATCATCCCACTTAGGACCAGCACCAGGACTTGGTTTGAACTGAATCACATTTATAGCTTCCCTGAATGTATTGAACGGTAAAGTCGTCAAACAGATCAGAGTGATGAACTGTTTCCCATGATGCACCTGATGGAGCCGAGGTCAATTCTCTGATCATCTGGGACTCACGTCAGTTTTTGCTGTGGGTATTTCTGTCCTGGGACTCTGACTCCTACGGGTGTGATCCTGGACTGTGTGGTGCTCTGGATTTGGAGGGACCCCGACTTAAAGTTGTGATGAATGAGATCTAAATTTGTCACTGAGGGAAACACATTGTTTACTGAGCTGTGACATCACAGACCACGCCCACCTGCTGCTGTAATAACTTATCAGTCCAGCAGGGGTGCAGTTGACCTGCACCTGACAGGATCTGGACCGTCTGAGCTCAAGACTGGTCTGACAAAATATTCAATAATGACAATTAAGACTCACCAGTGTGGCCAACCTCTGTAAATCTGTTTAATGGCAACCTGAATAGACAAAAAGCCAAATATCAGGAAGCTGGACTCATTGTTATCCATAATCACAAAATAAATGAAAATAAATGTCAATCAGGGAAATGAAAGACGGGGACAGACGGACCTGCAGTCCATCAGACAGTCTGATCCAAAACCACCTTGACCCATCAGAGACCCAAAACAATACTGACTGCAGAACGGCTCTGTCAATGGAAAACGAGAACACGGGTCAGGCCTCAACACACTAATAACATACACAGACACACACTTCCCTTCTGTTGTTGTGTCCACGCTGACGTCAGATATAACGTCCTTTATTCTTCATTTGAAAAGTTAAACTAAAAGTCAAAGCTGCTGATTCAGAGTTTTTATTACATGTCAAAATAAATGAGAAAACGCAAAGTGTTTCACTTTAGTTTGTAAGTGTGTGCGCTCTGGTTTAAAATAAAAAATAAATTTTAAAAATCTGAGTAAAACGGATATTATTATTATTATGCCACTAGGCGAAAACCGGGTCGTCATGGAAACGTTGCTGAGTTAACAAAACATTGGCGAGACATTCAAATTGGCCTGTTGGCTGTAGTTTATTTTAAGTCAGACTTTTGCTGTTCGGCAGCAGACTTTCTTAATTTGTCCGTTCTCACCAGCTTCGCCTCCAGATTCCTCCTTCAACCCAAACTCCTGTGACACTTTCTCAAACATTTCGGTCCGATTCAGCGACAGCCTGCTTCCATCCGTGTGTCTCCGTCAGTCCCTCAGACCCTAAGACCCTCGGTCTTTCAGTCCTTCAGTCTCTCGGTCCTGTGGTCCTTCGGTCCCTCAGTCACTCAGTCTTCACCCTGTCTCCCTCCTCTGTCTTCCCACTTTGCGTTGGTTTCCATTTTTTTCAAACTGCCCCACCAATCAGAGTCAAGATGCGGTTTCTACTTCCGGCTAATGAATATTCAAATCCCGCGAGGGAAATTCAATGAAAAATACTTATGTCCCGTGAAAAATATTGAAAACCAGACATCACCAATTTATAAAGCCCCCTAGACACCCCGGACAGGACGTGAAAAGTGGACGTCCTGGCCAAAGGACGTTTGGTTGCCCGATATTCCCACATTAAAAAAAATTAAATTGATTGAGCCTATGTAATGTGGCTCTCGACAAAGCTTTAAAGTCATGAAGTTATTTGAAGAAGTGATGGCCTATTTCAATGGCAAAAAGAAGAATGTTCATTTCCAGCTGTAAACATATTTTCAGTCACTTTCTGCCTCCCGTGATGTTAAACTCTCACAGCATCCATTACACTACCAGTGCCGATAAGTTATGCAAATTAAGCGATTGCGTCATTTAGTGACTTTTCAAACAGCCAATTGCGACGTTCCTTACTGCGGAGTTGGCAACACTGGGATTCTTTTCGTGGCAGCGAGAAGGACGCTTACTCCAAACACACACACTTTGATAAAACAGGTTAAGAGCTTCCTTCCTGTCCCTGTCAAAAATAAAACTGTCGTTACTAGAAACTGGTGACTGAAGTATGACGCTGCGTTTACTGACCCCTGCTTTCTAGGAAAACCCACAACTGATGTATTTGTCACTCATGGCTCTTAGCTCTACTTAAAATGGCGTTCAGCCGGTGGAGGGGACCCAACTGGGACTCCCTGAGTCTACAGGTCTTTGATAAGCTCCTCTGTGTTCAGGTCTTCAGGTCTGGGCTCAGACTGGAGCAGTCCAGAAGAAATTTATCCTGGAAGAGACCTGGATAAACCTTGATTTACCCCCTCTGTGATGTTAAGTGGTCCAGTGGCAGACCCAGATCCCGATGGCCCCTCCACCTGGTCCAGGACCGGGCGGAGTTTTCTATAAATCATCAGTGAACGTCATGGTTCACCTCCATCCTTGTGGCTGTCTCTATCGTTTTATCTCAGATCTGTGGGAGCAGAATGTCCAGGTGGACGTGTCAGGACATTGACATCGCATCATTGTCATCAACACTGTAATCTCTTCTCTTAATTCCCAGAATTCTCTGCTTCAGACACAAGAGGAAGCAGAAAATCAAGTGAAAAAATCGAGACAAGAAACATTAGAGGTGTAAATAAAGAGAAGCAAACACAAGAAGATAAAAAAATAGGATGATGGACAGGTCCTTCTGCGTTGTGTGTTTGATGTTGTGTCTCTTGAGCCACAGGCTCCACCCACCGCCCCACCCATCACTGTGCAGAATAAAATCTCCTTTTTTTTCAGAAACATTTTCCTCTTTTATTCCAAGAAAAAAGGTATTTTCATCCCAAATGAGAAAATAAAATAAAACAAACTTATATTATTAATAATAACAACAATAATAATTAATCATTAAGGGGATAAGTATGACAATTCTCTTTTTTTCTCTCCTTTTCTATTTGTCGCTTTTCTCTATGATGATATTGGTCATGGTCAATTAAACATGCAGCTAAATAAGTCCGGTGAGGAGGAGGATGAGGATGAAGGTCGTAGTGGAGGAAGAGAAGGAAGTCAAAAAGGAGGAAGTGGGAGGAGGCGTGAACATGATGTCTCTGCTGCCGTTTTATTTCTGACGGTGATGGAAAGAAAAAGTGTTGGTCAGACAACATGGCTGCCAGTGGAGACAATGATTTTGTTATTCAATACTAAGCTAACTGTAATGAAGCTTGTTAGCAGGAAATAGCTCTCAAACATAAGACATGAAAGGTTAGCTGGTTCGCTAAAGGGGTGCTAACAAGGTGTTTACGCTCCAGGCAAGTAACATTCTCTTATTGTTTCTTAACAAAATGGCTGCCGTTGTGAAGAAGAGTGGGAACAAGAACATAACACTGTGGCTAACAAAGACAAAGTCACAGGATGCTAACAATGCTAACAATTTATAGTTCTGCTAACAATCAATGGAAAACTTCCAGTAAAATCGTACTCTTTTCGCAGCTACTAATGGCAGCCATTTTGTTTGGTTAGTCGGAATTAACATGATAACCAATGCAGGTTCAGCTAGCAAGAGTTAACAAACACAGTAAAATTTACATGCTAACAGACAACAGGAGACGTTTTAGTCGTCCTTTTCAGCTTAAATGTTCTTTAAAAAACAGATAAAAGTAAAAGGTGGTGGCAAACAAGTTAATTATTGTGAGCCAATCATAAAGCAACCAGTTAGCAGCAAGTAGCTTTACCACATCTTAACACTTCGGGTGATCGTTTAATTTTTTTAAATAGTGAGCTAAACTAGATGACGAGATTAGCATTTTTGAAGTCTGATTAGCTGTCCTCACACAAAAATGGCTGCCAGTAGTGAGAGCTAAGATAAAAGAATATCAGCTTGTTAGCTAGATGAGAATATACTAACTCTACACACAGTAAGACTTTCGGTAAGAGCTCAGAGACCATATCACTTCTGATAAATAAGATTAGCATTAACAAAATGGCTGACAGCAACTGAGCTAATGCAAATCGTACTTGTTGGGGTGTTAGCAGGAGCTAAATGTTCATTTTATTCAAGTTTGGCATACAAGACACCAACACACAATATCTGTAGAGTGGTCGTCATTTCTGATTAGCATTCCTCATTGAAACCAATGGCCTGATACCATGGAGCTAATATGGTGCTAAAACTAAAATGATGGAGCTAAAGCTAAACCTGATGTTTACAGTCAGAACTGATCCCAAATCAGCAGCAAGACCAAGCTCCATGAAAACAACCTGAGGGGTTCGTGACACAGGAACACTATTGGCTGGAAGCAGGGCCTCAGAGTCAAAAGGGGAGGAGTAAGTGAAAGGAAAGAAGGAAGCAAGGAAGGAACAGCTGACAGATGGAGAGATGAGAAGATGAGTTGAAAAAAAAAAAAAAGAACTGTGCATTTCTTTGATGTTTTATTTTTTCCCTGGTCGATCTCCTGCTGGGTCAGAGGTGAGGGGGTGGGGGTGGGGGTGGTCAAGATGGTGGAGGGCGGGGGTCAAAGGTCATGGTTGTGTCAGTGTGTGTTTGTATCAGCCTGGTATCAGCTGCTGTCAGGGGACGGTTCCCTCTCTCGGTGCATGGCAGCACTCTGGTGTTTGATGCTGTCCAGATACTCCTGCTGGGAGACGGCCAGCACCGATGCCAGGATCTCATCGTCCTCCCAGTCTGTCAGACCTGGAACATACAGAATGGCTCAGACTGGGATCTCAGGACCTGCTCTGTGTTGGTCTGAGGACTGAAAACCTCTTTCGAGCCTGGATCGATTGGGTCACCTGGCCCCCAGCAGCCCCCCCCCCCCACCCCCCGGGAAGATCAGGGTCAGACGTCAGTGTGTGTCTGTGTGTGTTTTACCAAATGCTGTAGGCGACATCTCCTGCATGATGGCTCTGTACTCCAAATGATGACGGCTCTGATTACTGGGACCTATACATACACATACACACGCACACGCACACGCACACACCAAATTTCCTGTATCTATTTTAAATTAAAGCAGCTGAATTCTGATTGGTTAGGTGCTGAATGGTGGATAGTGTACCAGTGCTCTGTGTATGTGTGTTACCTGGTGCACAGGGGGATGGGGGTTTGCTCAGGATGAGGGCAGCTCCAGCGGGGGAAGGAGGTTTGTTGTTTGTTGAGGGCGCAGTTGTGAGGTCAGAATGGGAGGGGTCAGAATCACGTTGCCGTGGCGACCGAGCGGCCCAGTCATCCAGCCCACTGGAAGCAGCTGCTGTGGCAGAGCTGCAGGTGGCGCTCGCCTTACGGGGCTGAGGGCGAGGATGCATTTCAGAATCAGTACCAAACCTATTGATTAGGCTAATCGATTTCCAGTGATCAGGGCCCCAGTGGATCCCCCTACCTGTCGGGCCTGTTTCTCCTGGTCCTGAAGCCACTGCAGGTAGGACTCCCGAGCCACCTGCTCCTCGATGGCCTCATTGGTGGCCTCCCAGTCCGTCGCCCTCTTCTTGTCCTCCAACATCTGCTGCTCAATCCACGACTCCTCCGATGTCTTGATGGCCGACTTCATCAGAGACTGCTCCGCGTACTGTGTGTGGAGGGGGTGTCAGTTAACAAAGATACACACACAGTTCTCCCATATATAAAAGGTTAAACACCCCCCCCCCCCAAAAAGAAATAAATAATTAAATAAATAAATAACTAAAAAATAAAATAAAATAGAATAAATAAATAACTAAAAAATAAAATAAAATAAAATAAAATAAATAAATAAATAAAAAGAAAAAATCCCCGTTCTGGTCCTTGTACCCCTGGTTTGAAGGCAGGCAGTCCCAGCCCGACACCGATTGTGGCTTTGTTGGGATTCACCACAGAGTTGTAGTGGATGTTACGATGGTAGCTCACTCTGATCGGCTCATCGTTGTTCTGGTGGATGCCGTGGAACGTGTTGATTGGCTCTGTGGCATGAGGGGGAGGGACAGCTGTGATTGGCTGTTCACAGTGAGCTGTACCTGAAGGTGGTGGCTTTTCTGACTCACCTGTGCTGTACTGATACACCTCCACCGGCCTGTTGTACATCTCAGCCATTGCCTGCATCTCAATGTGGTTGCCATGGCAATTATTTTTCCTCTTCCTGTTGATGTATGTGGTGAAATCCTCTGTCACGTAATTGGAGAAGTAATCTGCGTTCTTCATCTAGAGGAGGGAAAACACCATCATTAACACAGACACTGACTCAGCCGTCAGAGGTTAGACATCAGAGACTCACCAGGTAATCCATACAATGTTTCCTGACCACTTCGTGCATGTCCTGGTCTCCATACACCTGATCAGCTGAGAGACAGACACAGAGTTTAGGCTTAAGTTGACTCAGTGGGCCAATAAAGGCCAAAAGAGTTGGGACAGTAAATTATGAACCTTCAAACGCAAAGTGAAAACGTTTATCATATGTTGCTTTCATTATACATTTTATAACCCCACCCCCCAACACACACACACACACACACACACACACACACACACACACACACACACACCTCCTACTGTGGTATGGAAATGGTCCATCACCGCAGTGATTCTCAGAACCCAGAACTGCTTCCTTTTTCTTGTGTGTGTCTTCTCTGACCTCTACCAACAACAGCTCAAAAGTTCAAAAGTTTTTTTTGTGCACACACAAGGGGAGAGGAGGTGAGCAGAGTTTTGGTTTTTAAAAAGTCATAACTTAAAAAGTCATAAAAAGCCTAACCCTATTAACGCTATCTAAAGCGACTACACTCAGCCAACAAAAAAAAAAATCTTTAGAAACAAAAAGAACAATAACAGCAACGAAAGAGAAGTAAATTTCACATCAGATATTCAAAACCAGTTCCCCATCCCCTTCCACCGAACACAGAGCATTACCCCCAGCCTACACAAGACTAAAGGCAGAGATGGTCTGTCACTTTGAAGTACACATGTTCGGTTCTCAGTCTGGCCATCACTAGAGGTTGCAAACTGAGGCCGCTTCTATGCCACCAGAACCCACAGTCTGATTTTTCCCGGTTAGCCATATGGCCAATTTTGCCATACCAGATATAAAGTTCACCAAGCAATTTAAGTCCCACACACAGGAAGTCCCAGCAAGCTCTCTGATTGGTCAGCCTGGCCACTATTCTCAAAAAGGAGGAGGCAGGGCTTCAGAGAAAGGAACTGCAGCTACCTGTTTCTTTTACTGATGTCGGTTAATTTTTTTATCTGAACCTCACAGACATCAACACCACCCTGACTACCAGCAACAACCAAATGCATTGCATGCAAGAAAACATGTGCGTGTGTTTATCTTACTGCAGCCGACCAATCACAGCAGAGTGACGTCGCTCAGTCTGTTGCACCTGTTTTCGGAAAGAGTTCTGAAGCTCCGTCCACCAGCTGTTGGTCGTGTGACTTACTTAACAGGGCTTAGCCCCCCCCAATCCTCCCCTGGACCAGGACTAAGAAAAAGGACCAATCAGAGCAGCAATATGACCTTTGACTCTATCAGGGTTTGGGGGTCTAACACTCAGACTCTGTCCAAGTCTTGGATCAGTGCTGTTAACTCCAAACCACACACACAAAGAGGACTTTGCTTGTCCAGGTTTCCTTGTCCTAGGTCAGCTGATTGAAAGAGGACGCAACAGATAAACAAGTGCACAACAAACAGGAGTCACACTGACACACAAAGGGCGGCATGCGATGGACCCACTATTGACACATGACACAGAGGAGGAAGCACAGATGGGTGGACTGATGGACAGACAGAGACGTCCAAGTCACCGCAGAGGCCAGCCAGCTGATGATGATGTGTGTGTTCTCAGGTGTGTATCGATAGAAAACAGCCTTCAGACCGTTTAACCTTCAGGTTAGTTTTAACTAAACAAAACCTGAAATCACATCTGGTTAAAGAAAAACACTTTGTTCTTGTACACATCAGAAAACACAAAGTTCATTTTGTGGAATATCAGAAGTGAGACATTTGTCCTTCTACTGTGACTGAGGAGCAGTCACATGACTCTCTCTCATCTTCAGCTTCCTTTCAGTGCTCAGTGATGTAGGTCAGTTCATTTGGTTCTAGAGGAAACAGCTGAGTCCTCCAACAAGGTCATCACCTGACTCACCTGTCCAGGTCGGACTGTTTGATGTTCATATGCACATGCACACACATGCATACACACAACCTGTTTTGGTTTAACAGCTAAACACTGACACCTGTTGGCGATAGATGGACAGAAGTACCTGACCACTACAGGGACAGCCAATCACAGCAGTCGAATGGAGTCACAGCAACAGATAGACAACAAAGCTATAGAGATCCATTCCACATCAGTCCACATCAGTCCAATGAGACACATCATATCATAATGATAACTTTCAAATTTCCAATTTAAAACAAAAAACTGAAACAATGACACCTTATTCAGCCTCAGTATGTCGTCGTGTGTGACACTCACCCACAGCTCTGAACAGACATGCTCCATCCTCCTTCATCTTCTTGATGACAAAGCCTTTCTTCTCCCTCAGAGCTTTTTCAAACCAGTGCTCCTGCTGAACACACACACACACACACACGGTGTCATCAAATGTCTCATCATGTCCAAACAACAGTCAAAAAGCAGACCGAGGTCACACTGAGGTCAGATCTAGAGGATCACACCCTCTCTCCTGATTGGCTGTGTGACTTGTTGTGTGACATGGTTTTCACAAAAAAGAAAAGAAAAAGAAACTTAGAAAAGAAAATCCACACTTCAAAATAAAAGACAGAAGAATATAAATTATAAACATTTAAAATGCACCATCCCTTTAAATGAAACACATAGACTGAATAGCAGCAACTGAAGAATGTGCTCCACCTGCTGTTTCTCTCCATCAACCAGAGGAGAAAACAAGATTCAGGTATTATTTTGAAACATTTCCAGGACATAGAATTCTTTTGTCATATTTGATACAACTGATGCAACCCTAACCACCAGATCAGATCAGGAACCTGGAATAGGTTCAGTGTGATTCTCAGTCCGACTGTTCTGAGGTTGTCTCTAGGCCAACACAGCAAGAATTCATTATACTGCAGCTGAGTCTAATTTCTGAGACCTTCAACACAGAACATCAACACATATGTGACCCTCATCGACCTGACCAACCAGCCTCTTCATCCTAACACTGTCATCATCCGAATATCCAAAACCAAAAGACTCACTGTGGCCCAACTGATTCTTTCATTTATTGATTACTCTGCTGTTAACCAATCAGTTCTTTAGAAAATATCTGAAATGGTGACAAAGTTTTTATTTCCTGTTCTACAATGATGGAAACTTCTTTTTTAAACCAGAATGACATCAGTTCATTATCAATTGGTGCCTGTTTCTGATTATTCAGCTGACCAATCCCTGCAGCTCTGGTTATAATGTGCAGAAGACACAATCACGATTAATACTAATCTGTTTCCTGATTGACAAATGGGAACTATTTGAATAAATAATTCTTTAAAAGGCACAGAGAAACCTTCGGGCGCTCTGATCTCACCCGTCAAATTTTTGAGTTCCTAAATCTGGACTGATCTGTTCTATCAGTTCTGGATCTAAATACTTGATCTGACCTGGTTCCTTTTGGACTACAAACAAAGATCACACCAAGTAAAAACTCACCTGCTGATCCAGCCAATAAACTCAAGCAAAGTGTGACGCATCACTGTGGTTGCTATGGTAATCTGGAGGTTAAACTACCTGAACTGTGATGACGTTTTTGTCTGGAATACATCTCAAAAATAATCATGATCAGGTTTCTAAGTTCAGTTTGACCTGCCTGAGGTAAGATCTTAAGATCACAGGGTCTCCTGCAGAACTGATGGTCTCCTTCAGACCTGAACTCTGCTGGGTCGGGGTCACTTGGTGGTTAGGGTTCGTTCCACTTCCAAGTCCACGTTAGCGGGTTAGGGTTAGCCTGTTGCTATAGCAACCTGCAGGTGGACGTCACCTGTCCACGTGTATACTGTGTGTTGTCTTCCTGTGTACAAACCGGACCGGACGGGACCGACCCGGTTCCTCCAGCGCCCCCCTCAGACGGTCTGGGCCCGGATATCGGTGCCTGTCAGCCGGCTGCAGAGGGGGGCGGTGACCGCTCCGCTCCGGTGCAGATCGGCAGCTTTAGCTCTTAGCCGTTAGCCGTTAGCTCCTACCTGCTCCACGGTGGCCGGGTCCATCGACTGCAGCCGGGCCGCGTTCTCGTACTCGTCCTCGCTGTTGTTCCCGGCTCCTTCCTCCGTGTCCTGGCTGGAGCCCACTCCTCCCGGCCCGGTCACCCCGGGCTGGCCTCCGCCGGCAAGAGCCGCCACCACCCCGCCGGAGCAGGTGCCCGCCTGCCGCCGTCTTTTGCTCAGTCCGGGCCCGGAGCAGCAGCTGCCCATGCCTCCGCCGCATCCGACGACTCCGGCCGACACGACGAGCTCCCCGCGGGAGCCGGCCACCATCCCCCCGCTGCTGTCCCGACCGTCCCCCGGGCCGACGGGAGACACGGAGCCGACGGGCGGCGGAGAGGCCTGCTGCGGCCGGGAGCTCGCCTCGATGCTCCGCCTGTCTTCCCTGGCGGAGGGCGGAGCGGGCTGGTAGGACCACGGCGGAGGGGAAGCCCTCGGCCGAGCTCCCGTCCTCCCTGCGTGCGGATGGGGGTGTTGGTGCGGGTCGGTGCCGCTCCGACGGTCGCTGTCATCGGCGTGGTCCGAGACGCCGACCCCGGAGCTGGGCTTCTTCTTGGGGAGAATCGTCATGGTGGTGAGGGAGGCAGGGAGGGGGTCAGGGGGAGCAGTCCTCCCTTTCTGGATCAAATGTGTCGGTGTGCTCGGCCTCCGCCGCGGCCGTCCGGCTCTAATCACCGACCTAAAGCTCTTAGCGACCCGAAACGGGCGACGGAGGCGGCGGCTCGGCTCCTTTTCGACGGTTCGGTTGAACAAAAACAAAACGCGGCTCGTCTTCCCGATCTCCGGCCGACAGTCCACAACATCAACAGTCTGACGGAGCCATCACGTCACTTCCGGGTCTGGACGGCAGCTCTGACGTCAGCACGTTCCGTCGACTATAGTTACTTTTTCACTAAAATCACATTTCTCACAACAAAAAAGAGAGATTTACGGTCAAATAGTTAATGTTTTGTTTTGTTTAAAAATGTTTTTGGATCAGTTTCCATTAAAGGCAGAAAGTGACAGAAATACATTTAAATAATGAGAGGTTAAGATGGGAGAAAGAAATGGAAAATTAATTTATCAGGTCCTGTTTATAACATCTCACTTCACTGTTCCAGGTTTATTCAAAACATTTTATTCGAAGAATAAATGTAACAACCGACAAACATGCAAAATAAAATTCAATAAATGTATTTTCACATCAATTGAATGAGAAGAAGAGAGCAGAGTCTTCAGACCAATGTTTTGAGGTGAAAGGTCAAACTCAAAGGAAAATGAAGCAATCCACAGGGACAGGATCCTGGACCATGATCAGGTCCAGGTTTCCCAGGAAATCAGAGGAAGAAGACTGATTGAGGACGGACTTCCTGCCACTCTGGTTGTCATGGCGCCACCGTGTGGACAACAGAACACGGCACCTTAGACTGTGTGTGTGTCCCTTCTGTCTACTGCCGGTTAGAAATGTCTGGAGATGTCCTCACACAGGCCTGTGACCTGGGGCTGAGACTCTCCAGAGGAAACACAGCTCACAACGGAAGGAGTGAGAAGGGAACCGGTCCTGGTCCAGACAGCGGCTCGGTCCTTATCCACATCATCTTCACATCAATTCAGTTAATAGGTGGGAAATGAAGAACTTGACATTGTTTCCTGCTCAGTGACGACTTCCTGTCTGATATATTAAATAAAAGCATTAAACTGCTCCATAAAGGGTTGAGTGTGTTTCGCTCTTAATTATCATCATCCTCAGTTTATTCTCCCCTCTGATGAAGAGATGGCATCCTATGTTCGTATGCCCGAAGTGTGTATCCTGAATCTGGATTAACAAATTCAGGATCTCTTTATTTCCTGGCTTTGCTTATGCAGACGTCCAGATCCTGTTAAATGGTCTCCCAAAGCTGGTTCTCATTACTGAACTCAGAATTTTCCATCTAGATCAGTGTGTTCACGTCAAAGGGGCGGAGTTTACTCCTTCCGACCAATCAGACCAAGACGCAAACAGCTGCATATAATAATAAGATTATATCTTAATATAGATTATAAATTTATGTTTTAGATTATTTCATTGCGTGTTTTTGTTTTATTTTCAATACTTCAGTCCCATCTTCACAGAACTGGAGAGTAAACTACCTTCATGAGACTGAAAACCCAGATTTAATCCTGAAGTTAGCTCAATAAAACAAAATCCAGCTGCACCCATGATATGGGCCTCAGGGTGAGTGACAGTGTGTGCGCACACACAGCTTTATTACAGGTGGTGTTCAGTGCAGAGGAGAAAGCAACAACAACAATAATAATAATAATAGTTGTCTTCAAATATAGAGTGATACAGTTTGTACAAAATACCCTGCATATTGACTTTAGTGACGTTGTTTTTGTTGTTCTTGTTGGTCAACACCAGAGGGCGATGCAGCTCTAAGGTTTTACACTGATCAGCTGTGATCAATCAATCAATAATCATCTGTGATCAAAAAGCTGCAGACACAGCTGGTTAAGGAAGTTGATTATCTGTGACAACAAAAATCTTGCAAAGCGGTATATTGTGGGTGTTCTGTGTTGGTTGTTTGCAGGTTGAGAGTTAGATGTGTTGGTTGTGTGTTGGATGCCCGAAGCTTCTTGTGTGTGTCTGCTCCTGAAATTTTGTCAACAGTTGTCTGAGTGGCAAACGGATAAACAGGATTCACATTAGTCCAAGTCCAGGTCCTGACCATGTAAGACCAGAGTTCATCTGAGCTTACTGAGTCCTCAGTTCTAACTCTCATACTTCATACCTGAGGAGTCCAGGTCCCCGTTGGACTCTGGTCTTCAGATCCCAGACGTGATTGGTCCATTAATCCATCTTAATGATCTGCGTTGATGTGGACTCTGATGAGTCCAGTTTCTTTGGTGAACAGTAAACAGAGGTTTTTGCACAGACCAGTTTTTTTACAAACAGTTCTTGATATGAGTGCAAATACATGCAGCCCCTAACCTGAGGGGGGACAGGTTCAGGTTCAGAGAGTGTCTGTGTTGCATTCTAAGTCATCAACAGAGGACACGAGACAAGGAGCAAAGAAAAGGGAGCAAGATCTGAGAGAAGACATCTGGACTCTGAACTGAGACACAGTTGCTGTGAGATGGACAGGCAAGTCCAAGTGAGTCCAGGTGAGCCCTGCTGTTTTTTTTTAAACAGCAGGAAGTGAGTTTTTGTGTGACCTGTGAACCTGGTCCATGCTCTTATGTGGATCAGCCCCTACGACACCTGCAGAGTGAGGTGTGGGTAATGGGCTTAGACACTTCAGTCAGTCACATGATGTCTCTCTTGTCTACTACCTCACCCATCAGTGTCTGTCTTTCTTGTCCAACTACCACATGTAAGTCTTTGTTGTGTCGATCTGGCTCCCCCCTGCCTCGCCCTCCCTCCCCCTCGCCTGCCGCACCTCTTCCTCATCCTTGTCCTTCTCAGTCTCGCTCTCCCACAGTGTAATGAGTGGCGGGTACAGCTCATTTAGGGAGATGGATGTGGCGTGCTGCATGTACTTCTTCAGTGAATGGCCGCAGGACTTGTGCTGCTGAATGCGGCGTCCCATGTAGACGACCAGCAAAGCCATGATGGACAAAGCAAACATGGAGCCCATGACAGCCGCCAGTGCCACACTGCTGCGGCGAGACGCCACCAGCTCCACAGAGAAACCCACCTCCTTGGTGGTGACGTTCAGGCAGGACGTGTGGGTGAAAGAGGAGGGGGAGGAGACACTTAGGCAGATGTGGTATTCAGTAGCAGGAAGGAGGTGAGTTAGATTATACTCCTGAACGTCCACAGGGACCTGGACAGAGACAGAGACGCTGAGTCAGGCAAACAACACACAGGCCAGGGCTAGCAGTTAACATGCTGTTAGAGCTAACACTGCGTTTGTGGAGACAGACAGGGAGTCTGTACTCACAACGTTTCTCCTTCACTGGTGAGGAAATTTGATGCTAATGCTATTGGCAGGGTCTTGCCTGTCCCACCGTCATTATAGACAGTGAACTAACCACAGACATGTAGACAAAACCTCACCTGTTGACACGGGTTAACAGGCGATTACTGGTGCTAACAAGTATGCTAACCTTGGCAATGTAGCTGATGTGAGGGTTGTCAATGTAGATGGTGGCGGTGGTCCTCTGGGGCAGAGGGAGGGGGACGTCCTGTTGGCTCTCACCGGTGGGCGAAGCTCCTCGGCTCAGATTCAACCTCCATTCCAGGACCACAGAGTGGGTGTGAACAACCTGCACAGGAAAGAGGAAGTAGCTGACTCTGACCGTTACCTGACTTGTATCATAGAACCTAATGGACTACATACCTTCGCCAGAACTACCAGAGAAGGAGCAGGTCCAGATGAGTTAGACTCCTCATCAGTCAACCAGTCCACAGACTCCTGAGAGTCCACAAACACCGAGACGCTCTTTGTGTCAGCTCCCTCCATGTTCCACGCTACACAGGTGTACACGCCTGAGAGAGAGAGAGTGTGAAGTTAAAGACCTGGTGGAAACATGAAGACCTGAACTGAGACTTTAGGCCCAGACCTGCGATTCTAGCTCAGCAGCACCCCTGCAGGCTGTACGTGAACCAAACTGACCTGTATCTGATGGCTCGGCATGTTCGATCACCAACACACCCGGGTCCGACACGCGATGCTTCCTCTTCTTTGTGCTCAGGCCACGCCCCTCCTCTGATATGATTGGTGCAGCAACTGCCTCCAAACTTACCTGGCCAGGTGAGAAAGAGGAGCGGATGGTCATGAAAACAGATCACTCAGACACACAAACACTCATTACCCCACCCACCTTGTCTCCAGCAGGCGTTACCCAGTAGAACTGGGGGGCGGGGTCAGCATCTGCCCAGCATTCCAGTGTGATTGGCTGCCCAGTGCTGACATTTATAGTTGGTGGGAAGGAGTGAGAAGAGATGTGAGGCAGGCAGCTGTTGGCCCTGCCCCCTCCCCACCCGACTCCCACCACCTCCTGCAGCTCCCGGCCAATCAGGTGAGGTGGTGAGGAGCAGAGGGTGAAAGACGTCTCCAGCAGTTTGAGATGTGACTGGTTGCCAAGGTGGGGCCCCCAGGAGGAGAGACAGTCACATCGCAGGGGGTTGGAGTGGAGAGAGACCTCCCTCAGGGATGGGAGGGATGAGAGGATGTCTCCAGACAGGAAGCTCAGCTGGTTGTTATGGAGCAAGAGAGTCCGTAGAGCGGACAAGTTACTGAGGACAGAACACAGGAGAGGAGGAGAGAAGGATTCAAAGAAGGAGAGGGTCAATGAGAGTGGAGAGGAAAAAAGACATTCCTTCTGTCCGCCGTCTCACCTGAAGGCCTGTGGGTCAACGTACGACAGACTTGGGTTGTTGCAAAGCTCCAGTTTGACGATTTCTGGAAGGTTCTGGAAAGCTGCTCGCTCCACCATCAGCAGTTGCCCCATGTTGTTCAGGCTGAACACAAACATTTTAATTAGGGTTGGGAATTGATACGATTTTTACAATTACGATTATATTTTGAATTCAATTCTTTATCGATTTTCATTTGGAAAAAAGGAGAATAAGTAGGTCTGCTGTCATCTTTTCTCGTGAAAAGTAACCAAACTTTCAAGCACTTGACATCGCCATGCACTCTTGTGTAGCTTGCTTTTGATTCCCATCCCTAACTTTAATACACAACTTCAGGCCGAGTAACACAACACGGCTGCCAGACCAACCTGAGCTCATCCAGGTGCTGAAGGTTCTGGAAATCTCCTTGCTGGATTCGGCTGATTGGGTTTCTGTTCAGGTCCAGGAACTTCAGGTTCGGGAGCATGCTCAGAGCATCTCGGGGAACGGACCTGCGGGACAGGCCCTTCATCAGCCTCACCAAGAACTACTAGAGAACAATCTGAGGATGACCAAACCAAAACGCACCTGAGCCGGTTGTCGTAGAAGGACAGGCTTTCCAGGTAGTCCAGGCCCATGAAGGCAGCAGATGGGATGGAAACCAGGCCCATTCCAGCCAACACCAGGCTGTGGAGGCGGGACAGAGGCAGGAAGTTCTTCTCCTCCAGACCAAGGATAGGGTTCTCCCCGATCATCAGGATTTCCAGGGATGGCAAGGACTCAAACCACCGACTGTCAATGGCCACCAACCGGTTGGAGTTCAAGTGGAGCCTGGAAGACCAAGTGGAGTAGGCTGGGTGGTTTGTTGTCACTGACAAGAGTGCAATGGTTCCTCAGGAGGATCTATGGTTTGTTTATGTTGTTCTGAAGATTGGATAGATGGCTTCTGGTCCTTTTTCCTGTCATTAGTCCTGTCAGTCGCTGAGCAGCACTGGTGGTGTTGTAAGTGGCTCTACCGATTGTTCAAGTCCATGCCAAATATTTAGAGGTCCTAGAGTGGTTCTAAAGGTTCAAGAGGTTCTTGTGGCATTTGGGAATTTCAAGACTCCTGCAAGAGTCTGGTGGTAATTCTCTGGGCTCTTAAAGGTGATTTCTCTATGTAGGTAAATTTCTAAAAGTCAGTCTATCAGTCCAGGAGGTGGTTCTATCTGATGGCCTTTAGTTCGACTGGTCATTTAAGGGGAAGTTCGCTTGGATGGTTTGTGATCACCAAAGTGCAGAGGAGAAGGAGGAGTTACCGAAGCAGGTTTATGAGGCCAGCGAAGGCTTTGGGTTCGATGGACGAAATCTGGTTGTGGTTGATGTAAAGTTCCTCCAGATGGGACAAGTTCCTCAGACTGAAGTCCTCCAGCTCCTCGATGTGGTTTTCCTCCAGATACAAAGTCACCAGATGGCCCAGGGAGGACAGTCCTATGGAGCTCACCTGGACAGAGAAACCCCGCCTTTATGGAGCTGTGTTTGTGTTTGTGTGTGCATTTGTGCATCTATGTGTGTGTTACCTGGGTGAAGTGATTCTGCGACAGGTCCAGCTCCGTCAGGTTCGTCAGACTCTGCAGTTCAGTTGTGATGAATGAAATGTTGTTGCTCTGCAGCAACAGCACCTGCACCAAACACCATGATGTGTGATCTTGGTGTTACCTGTGTGATGTCACAGTTACCTGTGTGATGTCACAGTTACCTGTGTGTGTGAGGAGATGTTTGCTGGGACTCTGCTTAGATGCAGTTCGTTACAGTCCACAGTCCGTGCCTGGTGATAGACGGACTGGGGTGTGTACCAGGGCCGGGTCTCACACACACACTGCAGAGGACAGTGAGCGCCTACGGAACAGACAGAACAGTCCTGTTAAAAACACTCAGATCTTTTTCATCCAGAAACATTTTATTGTCCTTACCTTGATTCGCCACGCCCAGCCCAGCACACAGCGATGATGCCACAAGGCACAAGAGGAGCACAAAATGGACTACTGATCCCATGATGCACTGGGGTGGAAGAAGTGGCGCCGAGGCTCATCAACAGCTGGATAGAAACACTGAGAACGAGCTCAAAGTCAGTTATGGCGACAAGTCAGAGACTGACCAGAGGTAACCATGGAAACCAGATAATCAATGGTCACAGAGTTACGGCTGATTGTCTCTGACTTGTTGCTTTAAACACACAGGCAGGAAACCTCTAAGGACAACCCAACATCACTCAGGGACCAGACTCAGGACATCACTCCCCTGAGTCACAACTTTGAACTCCAAAGTTTTGGACTTGGATTCTTTTCCTGTTCAGGAGATCATTTCTAAATATTTCTAAGAGGGACATTTTTTCTCTGGGACATTATGTCTTCTCACAGCTGCTGTGAGGACACAAACAACATCCTGATAAGTCTGGTCTGAGAGCCACCATTTCCAAAGCTTAGATAAACTGCAAAGAATTTGGTTTCATTGAGTCCTGTGTCAGATTTCCACTTCAGGTTCAAGTCCAGGAAGTGAATGTGAGTGTCCTCCACACACACACAGTCATGTTTCACAGTCACAGTCATCGCGACGGAGTACATTACACTGTCATCTCAACCTCAGACCTTTTCTCCCCATAATGTCCCCACAACATGATTCATAAGTACACACACACACACTTTCCTTTGTGGAGATGGCCATGTTGTTGTTTTTTTATTTTTTGCTGCCATTGTTGTTCTTCCTTATGGACCATGAACACCCACCCCTGGCTGAGCTGATTGAATATTGATGAACTGATATCAATTATTTAAAGAGCTGCAGCTCATTTGAGTGTCCTACTCCAGAGGATCTGATTGGTTAACAGAAGAAGACTCCGGTTAATTAACTAACACACACACAAACAATGTAAACAACATCAGGAAGCAGCTTCATCTGTGTGTGTTTCCAGATTTCAAAATACAAATGAATCTTTTCCAACTTTAAAACATAAAATCATTTGATAATTTCAAACCTGAAGATGAAACTCTGACCCACATCTGAGACCAGAGGAGAGGAGGAGAGGGAACAATGTGTCTGTAGATCCCGGTCTCTTCCTGGTTCCGGTCTCAGGTGCGCTGTAGACTGCTCATCTTAATGACGTCACACATACAGCTGTCTCGGTCCCGTCCTTGGATCAGAGTCCTGGACTCATGTCTCAGACCTGGACCCTGGTCCCGGGCCCGACTCACAGAGACCGAGGCGGGTTTTCAACTCCTAATCCCGCCCAAACGCGCGCCTTCTGATGGTGGAGGACAAGATCTCACCTTGATCCCGCTCCTCGTGCTCCGAGTCCAGTGAGGACCCGAGTTAGAGGTTTTGTTGATCCGGATGAAAGAGGACGGTGTCCTGCTGCCGCTTTTATCCGGAGCAACCCCCCCTCTGTTCTCTGTCAGGTCCGCAGCACTTGATTCGGATTGAGCCAATGGCATTTATCTGCCGCTGGCTGACGGACCAATCAGAGCTCGGATGCTGCACGGGCGGGGCGGGGCTGTGACACCATGACGTAATGCTCCAGCTTCTCTCTTCTTCTGTGGTGTCTCTCCATGTTTGTCAGCTCAGTGACTCATGAAGAGAAGAAGACATCTATCATTGATTTAGGAGTCTAATGATTATGATCGAAAGTTGGTGACTGTTTTCTGCTTTTAGATTAGACTTTTGATTGTTCCTGTCTGTCACCATGACAACAGCAGTCTCCAGCTGTTCATCACTGAGGAACCAGATGTGACGAGGTTCCGGTTAAACGACGACAATGATGAAGATGATTCAATCTTGACTTTTACTGTCAAATCATTCTGGAAGTTTCAAGAAGCTGATTCCCTTTCATCATCACAACAGTCACTGACTCAGTCTGAATGTTAACTGGAGCGGTCTGATATCACTGAGGATGACCACGATGAGGAAGACTTATGGTGTCATCTTCCTCATCACCCACACACACTCAGAATAAACAGAGATGTAGTTCTGTTGTTTTCAGGAACATAATAATCATTAAGAGTGTGTGTGTGTGTGAGTGAGAGAGAGAGAGAGAGAGAGAGAGAGAGAAAACACAATCCTGTTGCCTCTAAAATCCATTTTAGTTTGGATTAAGTCTCAAACATTAATTCCATCAGCGTGTGTGTGTGTTCCACAGTGGGAGGGGCTCGTGGACAGTGACATCACCATCACAATAAACCTGTTCTGGGTTAGGTTTAGTAACATGGATCTGTTGTTCTTCTTTTTCCCACAGGCCCTGAACTACCCACTCAGAGACAACCTGATTTAACCAGCTCAAGCCCCCGATCATGGACCTGATCCCAGTGTGAGGATGACATTTCTTCCTTGTTCATCAGTATGAAACTCAGACAGACAGAGTAGTCTATTCACAACAAAATAGTTTTATTATCATCCTTGCAGAGAGAGCGAGACAGTGTGTGTGTGTGTGTATGTGTGTGTGAGTGTGTGTTCGTAGAAAAAACATCATCTATTGAACATTTACACCAACAGAAACTAATTGTCCATAAAAATAGCTTCCTTTAGTTTTCCAGTAAATAACATGGACACATAACGCTCTGTCTCAGAAAAATAAAAGCAGGGCCCGCCCCTTTACATCAATAAATTCCCCAACCTATCACAGGTGAGGAGGGGCGGGACCACAATAGCACATGAAGTCCTTGTCCAGGTTTCTATAGATTTAGGTTACACCTATGTACAGAGGAGACATCACTGTCATCCTGTGGCACAGACTCATGGGATAGCTGTCCACTCTGCGGTCTCAGCGACACAGGTCTTCATAGACCAGGTCCCTTAAAGGACGTGGTCCCGCACTGGGACACAGAAACAGTCCACACACATTTAGAGACAGCATGGACAAAAGTATGAGGTCAGTCTGAACTGGTGTCCACATACTTCTGGTCAGCTGTGTCCTGAGGTGTCATTGAGCAACTCCAGATGACAACTACAACTCCCAAAGTGCACTGCTGTGAAAACTGGATTCACCAGCTCACTTTACAATAGGGGATCAATTCAGGGGTCGTCTCCGTGGCAACAGTGGCGGTTTTCACTGAGCTGATTATTGATCTGATGGGAAACATTTTCTTCTCAATAAATAATGAAAGAATCCCAATAAATCAATATGATGAGTCTGTAAACATTAATTCATCCTTAACTTTACAAATGACTGCAAACATTAACTACAGATTGATTATATTGTGTATTGATCAGAACTGATCGTCCTGATCACCGGATCAGGTTCAACCAGAGATGATAAAAATGTCACAGCGGCATCTTTTTTGTTTACTTCAGAAGCAGCGCCTCCAGTGGCAGCTGTTTTAAAAAGCTGGGATGTTACCCAGAATGCATCTGTGTTCCTCCTGAATATATAAACATTCTTCCGTGTTCTGCTGGTGAGAGACGTTCTTCAGGTCCATGGCTTCTTTTCGTGATTCGAGTCCAGGTTCAGGACCAACCTGGTCACTGGTACAAAAATACAATTGTGCTGCAAAGGTATGAACAGTAAATGATGGCTTAGTGCTGCGTTGAAGTCACCACTGAGGCTGAAATCGCAGCACCAAGAGCCGAGGTGGAGCTTCCTTTATACAAAAAGCCAAATCTGGCTCTGGGTGGATCTGGACTCGGATCAGCAGAGACACTTCAGGTCAAAGATTGGGGTCATGTTTGTTAATACTGATCATTGATCAGCTGATTGAACAGTTTCAGCCGGAAGCTTCCTGCAGGTGAGAAACCAGACGTGACATCACCACAGGAGAACCACCTGACCTGATGGAGCTGTTGGTTCAGAACCCCCAGACCACCTACTGAGAAAGAGACATCAGCCTCATTCAGCTCCTGATTTTGTGTGTGTGTGTGTGTGTGTGTGTGTGTGTGTCTCTTGCTGTCACGCACAGAAGCACAGAAACATGTTAACAGCATCATCACAAGAAACTTTAGCGACAACAGAGACCTGCAGGGTCATCAACAGTCAGGTCAGATTACCATGGCAACAGCAGAGCTCAGCTAGCATCACAAACAACGAGTACAACAACAGTCTTGGCAGAGGAAACAAATGTCCTCACTTTGGATGCTTCAGTAAAAAAAAAAAAAAAAACTAACTGCAGATGTTGATGTTGCCACAAGCGACCTTGCCATGACAGAGGAAGAAGGGGAGGAGCTTTGCAGGTGGGGGAATTCATTTGGCCAGGTGATAATGAGCCCGAGTTGTCATCTGGCCCGTCTCCTGCTCACTGTCTGACGAAAGAGAAGCAAAAACCTGGCTTGTGACAACATGGCTGCAGATAAAAGGCTTCAGGACTACAAACATTCACCCATCGAACACTGGAATGAAAACAGACCAATCAAACACGTCGATCAACAGTTTAAAGCCACAAGAATGTGACTGTGTCACCAATAAACCTGTGGAGTCACAGGACGACAACTCACTGTCTGAAAATACAGCTCAGTTCCATCATCCTGCCTGCTCTCTGATCGGTCAGTTCAAAGTGATGTTGAGGAGTCCTGTCCAATAACAAGCCATGCATAAATGAGGGAAGGCGGTGCCCTAAGAAGCAGCCAATGAGAGAAAAGAATAAACCTCCAATCAGCTCAGAAAGTTGAGGTGAGAAAGGTTGGAGTGTCGAACTCAAACATATGTCCAGTCTAGGGACAGTCGTCATGACAACAGGTGATTAAGTGCCGCTGATAGGAGGAAATTGGAATAAATAGGCAAGCAAGTGCTGCGTTTGGATTCAGGTGTGACCTCATGAATGGAAGCGAGGAGCCGGTGGTTTTCAGTTAGACTCAAAATAAAGGTCTTTCCTGTCTGTCCAGACAAACTCAACAGGACGTGCCACAAAAACCTGAACTGGATCTATGGATTCAATCCAGACATCAAATGAGCAAGAAACCAAACGCTGCTCAAACTCAGCACTATGCTCTTGATGAAGAGGACTGACGGAGGAGCCGTTATTTCAATAATCAGGAGTCCAGAGGCTAAACGTTCCTGACTAGTGAAAGGCCTCCAAGAACCATCAGATCCCTCATTTTGCTTGTACGCTGTATGGTTGCTGGTTTCAGAGTCAATTCGGGTCCAGTTCCTTCCCGCCCGATCCCCAAGGGTCCCCAGGGACCATTAGGTAAGTTCTGAGCCCATTGAGGAGACGTGTTCAGTGGGCAAGGAGCTCAGGGTTTCTGGGGGCCAGGGGACAGCACCACAGGGGTGGAGAGACCGTCGACACTCAGGGCCGGGATGTGGATCTGGTTACTGCCATTCGTGGGAAACTACAGAAGGAAACAGAGATTAAATTAGATAAATGTTGAAATGTTTCTTCAAAAGTGTAAGTAAAGATTATTAGTAGTTTATTTCACACAGTGTAAAAGCCCAAAACCATCACTTCTGCCGCCCCGCCCCTAACGCCTCCCCTTTCCCTCTAAATGGATCATCATTTAAAAAATGAACATTATGTTGTATTTCACACTGAGACCATAAACTGACCAGGAAAACGTTTACTGAGGAGGAGGGACATTTTCCCATAGACTTCAATACAATATCACTTCTGACTACAGCCAGCGGAGTCACCCCATGACAGTCATTGAATAGAATAAAGATTTAAAGTTCTTCAGACCAGAGACTGGGTCCAGATTTAGAGACAGTCCAGGTTTACAGACCTAACACACACTGATCAAATCAAACTGTTTCTTTTCATGTGCATGTAAAAAAATTCTCCGTCCAATGAATTTTTTCCCCTCAACACTGTTACATGAAGAAAACACACAATAAAAATGTAAACCAACACAGCCGAAGGGCTTGTCTTAAAGACTCCCCATTAACATCCTTTCATTAGTTTTGTAGTTGACAAGAAATCGAGACACCTTCATTTGTTCATTTGTTTCTGTCTTATGTTTACTGGAGACTTTAGTTTCTGATTGTGTGCACTTGACAAATTAACACACTGGCTCATTTCTCAAATGATTGTATCAGCTGCTCCCAGGTCAGTAGCTCAATCAATATATTAATATATATGAGAAAATTAAAACACTGTTGTTCCCTAATAAAATTAATAAAGAAAATTTGTCATTTCCAACTGCTCCACAAGACGGCGCCAAAGAGCCAAAACACAAAACCACAAGAAGCAGGTTTATACTGCAATCAGGGCCCAGACCACCGGGCACAGACCTGGAGTCTGAAGGACCACATGGTCTGAGTGTTTGTGATGCAACAGAACAGGTCCTTTAATGCTTAATTAGGCAACAGATGGAGAAAAACCTGGTCCAGAACCTTGCAGAGAAACCAGCTCTGTGTGAGACTTGGACCAGGTACTCAGTGTGTGTGTGTGTGTGTGTGTGTGTGTGTGTGGACTAATCATTAAAAATCTTGACAGGACTTCATCTGATGTGATTTCATTCTGAGTTCAGCGAAAGGATGTGTTATTTGATTTTTTATTTTCTTTTTTAAGATCAAGATTCTTGATCAGATTTATTATATAACGAATTAAATTTCATTTATTTTCATCAGTTTTTCTGTTTTGCTGTCAGTTTGTCTCTTTGGCTCCAAATGTGAAATGTCACCAGTTCATGTGTTTAACACTCTGCAGCCAGTGAAGCTGATTTTCTTCCTGTGTCTGTTTGTATCTAACCCCACCAATCAGCCTTCATAGAGCAGACTCAGAGGCCCCCCCTCGAGGCAGCAGCTGCTGCTGCTCCATGAACCAGAGCCTCAGTTTCCTTCACACGGCTGTTTATCAGAAAAATAAACCAACAGAAAGATATTGATCTGTCATATTCTTTGAGATTTTGCTACCTAGACTTTCCTGTGAATACTCAGAATTCTGAGAATATAAAACCTTCAATGTAAGACAACAGCATGGGCCTGAAACCAAGTCTTTCTCTTAAGGAAGGCATCAGCCGCTCTCTGATGAATCTTCCTGTTTCCTCCTTAAACTGCAGAATCAGCTGATCTGTATGGAGTCAGAACAGTCTCATAATGAATGAACTCTCACAGAGCTTTGCATGAATGCACATGCTTTGTTTTGTAGTTTTATTTCAGACTTCACAAATATAATTTTGAGAAACACCTGTAATATAAAACATTTACAGCGTATACAAATTGCTGAATGTGCATTTATGGTACCTGTATGTTGAATTTTGAGATTGATCTGACGTCACAGGTCAACCAATTGGCTGGTATAGTTGTCAATCAAATGTATGTTTTTGATTGATCAGTAAATCAGTTGAAGCACCCCGCTGAGTCGAGTTAAATGTTGTAGTAATGAAGTAAGGTTAGTCTCTCACAAGGCCGATATACGTGGCTTCATAACCAGATTTTAAACAGCTTATCTGCAGGCATTGAAGATACAAGGAGGCAGGCAATTTAAGGAGGGTCTAAGACAAAGAGCGTTGCAATGCAGTTTGTTCAGGAAGGAGGGAAAGTTAATAAGATAATAAGGAAGCAAGGCAGCTTAGAGGATGCCAGTGAATGGGAGATGCAGGTAGATTTAGGAGGAAAACTTGTTATTCCCCAGGAAATAGCCTGCACAAAGCTAAGGCCTGATATAATTTTGTGGTCTAGGAGTAGAAAGAAAGTATATTTCATAGAGCTGACTGTGCCGTGGGAGGATTCAGTTGAAGAAGCATATGAAAGGAAAAAGCTCAGGTATGCAGATCTAGGTAAGGATGCTGAGCAGCGAGAATAGAAGGTTAGGATTTGTCCAGTGGAAGTAGGTTGTCGAGGGTTTGTAGCCAGATCTGTTGTTGCTTTGTTGAGGGAGTTAGGAGGACGGGGACAGAGGGTGAGGAAAATAGTGAAGGAAATGGTCTGATGAGGCAGTAAGATCCAGTCAGTGGGTGTGGATTAGAAGAAGTAATAGTAGCTGGGGGCCCAGCAGGGGGAGCTCTTAAGATAGACAGACTCTAGGGAGAAGCAGAGGAAGAAATCTGGCTTTCACAGGTGCAGTTGGTGAGAAGTCAGAGTAGTTGACAGTGGTGCTGTTTGAGATAGTTGTCTTTGTGTGAGGAGCAGTGATGGCTGGATGACTCTGGGACGCCAGTGTTCACGGTCTAGCCTTCTGGAGGTGTCGTGGGCCTAACTAGACGAAACACCAACGAAAGGAGCATCCCACCTGATGACCCCAAAGACATGATAGCTATCACCACTCACTGGCCTAGTTGGATATTATCTGTAGGGCACATAGAGCAGGGCGAAAGTTTGTTGCTAGGAAGGTAATCACTGAGTCTGGTCCATTTTCTTTTGTCGCACAAGTTTCTTGTGTTTTCTCTAAATGAATGAACATAAACTCTGTGACCGGATGTTAAATGCCACCTTTGCAAAACGTGTTGTTTATTGTTGCCATGTTGACAACAGTTGACAACGATTTAAGTCCGAAATACAACTACGAAACAAAGCATGTGCATTTGTGAAAAGCTTCATTTCATTCATCCAGAATTCATGCATTATGAGACTGTTCTGTCTCCATAGATCTGTTCAATCTGAAACTGACTGATCTGGATCAGTCTGACTCTCTGACTCTGTCTGTCTGATTTCTGTGTTTATCCGTCCATTCTCATCCTCCATCTTTGATAGTGACGTCTAGAGTCACGTCTCTACATCAGATGCTCCTATTGGCTCCAGTGGGTGATGTCACAGCCAATCAGAGTCTCTGGATCAGTCCTGAATGTTTCTGAGTTTATTATGTTGGCAGAATAAAGAGCTGATTTTTCATCATTAATGAGCAGAACTGCTGATCAGATAAAGACAGACACTTCAGATCAGCTCTAGAGTGACTCAAACACATGAGAGGAACTTTTCTGTGGAAAAGAAGGAAACATTCAGAGTGTGTTTGTAGTTAGTTTTGGTTTTCTGATTCCAGAGAACAGAGTCTGAACTGATCAGACAGGATCAGATGAGGATGAGCTGATTCTGATGGGGAGACTTGGAGCCATTTTTAGAAATCAAAACTTTGTATGGAAAATCGACATTGAGAAACTAGTGTATTAGTTCTATCAAGTAACACAACAAACACACACTGAGCATCACAGCTCTCTGCAGCAATACGGTCTATTACCTGGAAGGAGAGTTTGGCCGGGGAACGCGGAGCAATGGGACTGAGTGTGCTCCAGAAGTGGATGGTGGAGGGAAGAGGACTGGGAGTCAGCAGCACCGGAGTCTGGGTGGCAGACAGAACAGACAGCTCATCACAACAAACGCACGCACGCACGCACGCACGCAAGCACGCACGCAAGCACACTTTACCAGAGCATGGGAGGTGATGACTGTCGGGGTCAGGGTGTTGGTCACAGATCCAGGAGCCAGTAAGCTGTTCACAGCTGCATTCACCTGCAGGGGAACCAAAAAGGAAGTGATGTCAGAAGCTTCACCTGCGAACATGGTCAAACCATCATTAATGACAGATGCTCAGACCTTATCCAGTGACAGGCCGGGGGGGAGGGAGGGAGATGATGGTAGCTCAAGGCCCCTTGGCTTCTTTGGTTTGGGAGGGGCAACATCAATGGAGGATGTCACAGGGGGCGTCACTGCTGGTGGGGAGGAGACTGGGGGGTCACAGGACTCTGACAAGAGACAAAGACACCTTTGACCTTTCACCAAACCTTTACTAGTCCAAAATAAAAAGTTAAAGCAGAAAAGATGAAAGATGAAAAGAACTTGGCAGAGTGATACATGATAGTGCCTGAGATGCATTAACTCGAATAAGTAACAATACATCTTGCTCCAGGCTTAATTTGGTACAATTTAAGGTTGTCCACCGTATTTATTTTACCAATTCCAAACTCTCCAAAATGTATTCCATTATCACAGATACATGCAATAGATGTCAAATGACACCAGCAAACATAACACACAAGTTTTGGTCCTGTCCACATCTACAACATTACTGGACAGCTAATTTTAAACATCTTGCAGAAGTTAAGGCCTTGTAAAGAATTGGCCGTTTTTGGTCTATTATCAGACCCTCAAACAATTAGGATGAATTTCATGGATAGTATTGCCTTTGCATCCTTATTAGTATATAGAAGAATTTTGTTGGAACGGAAGTCACCATTTGCCCGCAAAGCTTTCCTGTGGCTTAAGGACCTCATGCTGTACCTAGATCTGGAGAAAATTAAATATAATCTGAGGGGGACACCCGCAAATTTGATTCTGTTTGGGTTAGTTGGGTTGGGCTAGTTAAAGACAATACTGGACAAGAATGTGTAGGACTGTGGGGGGTGGTGGAGTAAGTGGTTGTTTTTGTTTGTGGAAAAGGAAAAAGTCCTTGTTTCTCATTGTACTTGACTGTTAATGACTACAAACATCTATTTAAAAAAGTTAAACACATTCATTTCCTCCATGTATGTATACAACCCCCCCCCCCCCCCCAAGAAAAAGCTAATCATAGAGAAATTCACTAGTATACAGTTTTTCCATTGTATTCCGAAACGCAGAGGATTTATCAATGTCATGACAAAACACCACCCGCCCAAATAGAAATAAACACAGTAATGTCTAACATCATGTTATAATTATATTTCATCACCTACAGTGAAAGTGCCCATTTGCCATCTTGAGAAGAAAAGTTTCAAACTGTGATTAGCAGTCATCATCACCTATTTCTTCATCATTTTTGTCAACCTGCACAGGCAGGATTTTTTTCTTAGCTGTCTGTTGCCTTCAAAACTTAGCTCAACTCCCTAAAGACTTCGATGAATAAAAATCCTTTTTCCTTTGTCTGATTGACAGGATGATCACCATCTTCCTCAAGTTCAACACATCCACAACTCACTCAGCAGCTCCAAACACTCCACAAACGCAAACTCCCAAAATGCAATGAGAGAGAGAGAGAGAGAGGGGTAATGGTTCAGTATAGAGTGATAACTGATCCATCTGATTCATCATTATGAGATCAATAAATGGATCTGGATAAGATACCTCTTAGTATGTTCTTGTCCTCCTCTGTCGCCACCCCCGCCCCCTGCTGACCTCCTTGCATGGTCAGCTCCATGCAAGGAGGGGACGGACTCTCCACAATGGTGAGTGGGGGTTCTGGTCCTCCTGAACCACAGATCAGCTGAGGAAGCTGAAAAGAGGAGCAGAGACAAACCCTTAGTATTCAGACCAGAACCAGGACACAGCAGAACCAGGATCCAGATCTTTCACCTGGTCCACCTGCTTCTCTTCCAAAGAGACCATCTCCAGCAGCTCCTCCTCCGATGGCAGGTTCTCCTCTTTGATGACGATGGGCGGGGGAGGGAGGTGGGGGGGGGCAGGAACAGAGGGAGGCGGAGCTATGGGTGGAGGAATGGTCGTCATGGAAACCTGCTGCGGCTGCTGCTGCAGGGGAGGAGGGTTGATGATGACAAAGACAGGTGATGGGTTAGGAGGGTGAGTAGCCGGGTGGGGCTGAGGTGGGAAGCTGGTTGGGTTGGTGACTCCACCACAGTCGTCTTGCTGTTGCCCCTGGAGTCCCATTGGCACATGAGGGGTAGGGATAGGACTCACCCCCCCCCCCACAGGACCCAGAGGAAGGAGGGGGGGCGAATCACCAGCACCAGTGAGATAAATTTGGGGGGGGTCACTCAGAGGGGGAGCAGGAGGATTCTGGAAAAGAAACAGAGACAATGTCAGTCAGTTCCTCCAGAAGCTGAGGGGAACGGGGAGCCTGAAACTGACCTGTGATTGGCTTTTGGCCGGTATCTGAGGACTGAGAGCTGGAGTCGGACAGGGGGACGGCTGAGTGACAAGCACCTGGAGGGCAGGGTCAATGGCTCCACCTACTGACGGAGACTTGGACTCTGATAGGACACAGACCTGAACAGGAGGAGAGCACACAGCAGGTGCGATCGTCTTTTATTTTGGGTTGATATCCATAGAAAGTTATGCAAAAGTTGTCAGCTGCCAATCAGAGAAGAGATCTGATCCTCTCCTCTGACTGGTTCACTCATCTCACCTCTCTGACAGTGCGCTCAACCTTGGAGGTGGGGTCTTGTTGCAGTAGAAGCTCTGTTTTGATTGGCCGTGGGTTGGGTGAAGACTGCAGCGATTGGATGGTGAAGGTGGAGTAAAGGCCAGACTTCATGTAGTCATTTCTGGAGTTTTTCTGAGGGTTGCTGGGTGATGACCGCTGAGGATCAAGACATCAATCAATCAATCAATCAGTTAAAATGATCTGTGTCCATATCCTTCTGAACTGACAAAGGGAGTTCGAGTGTACCTGGGATAAGCTTTTTGATGGACAGGTTGAGGCCGCACTCCCAAGGCCTTTTGACTGGCTGTTGGAGTCGATGTTGTCTCTCCTCTGGCCCTCATCTCCATTACGAATCCCCTCGGACAGAGAGGTGTCCGGCTGACTCACAAACCTGTAGACAAACTTCTGACCGCTCACCTTCTTGATGATGTTCTGAGAGAAGATGACAAAAGATTAGATCTCCAGAAAACACCTGACTGCAAACTACAGGTAACCATGGGGAACTACAGGTTACTACAGGTCTGTCATAGTGTCTGTTGTTGTGTATCACCTTGTCGTAGTAGTATCGGAGGGCCCGGCTCAGTTTGTCATAGTTCATATTGTGTTTGTTTTTGCGAAGCCCCCAGAGTCGAGCCACTTCCTCGGCATCTAGCAGCTTGAACTCTCCGTCCTCACCTGTCCAGGAGATCAGGTGACGCTGCCGCTGGTCCTCCAACAAGTGGAGCAGGAACTGCCACAGTGTGATGGATGGGTCCATGGCTGAGGGGGCAGAGCAATGAAGGCACAGTCAGTTTCCATTGAAACCAAGTCAATAAATCAGATCTAGGAAAAACACAAGCTGAGCAATTATCAACCTATCAGAGGCATCAGCTACAAACTGACATCTGACATCATGTAGTGTCACAATATGATTGTCCTTGGGGCGGTTTCTGATCCAGCCCCATTTTGACTCGTGTCCCTCATTACTGTCTTCATCATTCATCTTCTCCTCTGATCTGTTTCCGGGCCACAGGGGGTTCTGGAGCCAATCCCAGCTCACTCTGGGCAAGGTCACCCTAGACAGGGGTCCAGTCCATCACAGAGACCAACAACCACTCAAACCTATGGATAATTTGGAGTCATAGAAAGGCCCCAGGCCAGGAATCGAACACAACCTTCTTGTTGTGGGGCAACAAAGCTAGGCACTATGCTGCCAAGCTGCCCTTCATTACTGTATTCTATTTTATTAGTTAACAGAACAAAGTTGAAAATATTGGAAGTTCGATTCACTGACTCGATTGTTGAATCAGATGATGTGATGGAGCACTTTAATGACCAGACATGTTCACAAACACACAGACAGACCAGACTCCAAGATCCTGTATTTGGGGAGGGGGATGCTAACCTGCTAACCTGTAAATCTCACATAGGACTCCTCATGTCCACCCTAATCAGTTTCAGTCATGCAGATGAACCTCATCACCATTGGCTGCTGTTATACAACTAACCTATCAAAATCCTTGGAAACCATTGCCATGGTGAGAGACCTTTCATCAATAGTAACCAAGGACAAAGTGTCCCTGAGCTGATGATCAGACCAGGATGCAGCTCAGACAGTAAAACCAGGACAGGTTCCGATTCCACTTCTGGGTTAGGGCGGGGCCCCCACTCATGCTCCCATCATATAAGGAGCAGACCAGTACACCCACAGCTACAAACAGAATTATTATATTAAAATGTTGTTAATTTATATTTAAACATCCATACATCTACATATTAAAGATAAAAACAAATGCACACAACCTCCTGGAGTCTTCTCATTTCATTGAAATGTGGACTTGATCTTGGGGTGAACCTAACCCTGATCTTGATTTTATAACAAAGGAATCATAAACCCGCAATCACACAGTAGCCCCGCCCCCTAACTCCTCCCCTCCTTCCTGGTCTGTTTCCCTCTAAATGGAGCATCATTTTAAAAATTGAACATCAAAATTGAAGACTGTAAACTAGAGACTGAGACCATAAATTCATCAGGAAAATGTTTACTTAGCTGATAAATCAGGAAGGAGGAGGTACAATTTCCCATAGAATACAATCTGACTTTCATCTTGTCTTTAAAACAAACAAGTTGGCTGATAAACAAAAAAAGTGGCGGCTTCAAACCGGAGGGTGATGTCACAGTGGGTTAATGCTAAGCATCAACATCTGTCTACAGGCCCTGTGATGAAAGGCCAACTAAGGACAGATCCTCATCCAGGACAACGTAGACTTTCAGAATGGCATTATTACTAAGATTAAGCAGCTTCCAAGAGTCCTCAACCTGAGCTGCTCCCCCATGCAGACAGACCACAGCTGTGTGGTTTGTGTGGAGACCAATCCTCATGGTGTCCTGGTTCTGATTCTGGACCTGTCAGTCGGTCACATCTCACAATCGCTGCTTGATGTATCACTGTGCGTCAGTGTTGCCATGACAATGCCACAATATTGCATCACTAAAATGGTCTCCGTGACAACAGTCAACATCATTTCTGTAATACAGCAGGGCACTGACATTATTCAAAGTCTGAGTCCTAAACCAGGTTCAGTCCTAAACACGGTTCAGCATCAGAGACGCTGTCGATGCCTCCTGATTGAGAAAGATCAATCACATCATTAATATTCTTTTATTTCTGCAACAATAAACAAAGCTGGTGTGATGGATTTCATTTTCTCGCACTGTGTGAATTTCTTCTGCAGCATGTTTGGTCACCAGACCCGGATCCAGGATCACCATTCTGAGTGGACCATGTTTCAGTCATGACTGTAAATTTCAGTCTCAGTGTTCACAGAACTGAATATACTACAGAGCTCTGCACGCTCCTCCAGACCAGGATCCAACATCAAGACAATACCTCCCTGAATATCAGACCTGCAGGCCTCCAGAGCTTCCACGTACCTGTTGCAAAGCTGCTACTTCCCTCCAAATTGCACAGAAAACGTACTGCTGCAACACACACAAACACACTCCAGCAGCATGTAAACAGCATGCAGCAGCTCCTTCTCACCGTTGATCAGCGGGTTCGCCTCCATCCTCAGCCAAATGTTCCGTGTTGTTTTCCAGCCTCCTGTCTCCCTGCGGGCTCACTCCTGCTCCATGCTGTTGTTATTGTTATTGTTGTTGTTGTGGGTCTGCGTGCGTTTGTGTCGTCGGAACAGGTACAGCTATCAAAGGCTGACAGAGGCGGAGGACGAAATGTTCAGCAGCTTCTCTGTTGACCTGATGTGGTTATGTAACCACACCGAGCTGCTGCCACCAGGCTCCATGCTAACACCGACACGATGTTAAAAGTTAGCTCGTCTCCAGAAACACACGGAGAGCTCAACGCACCAAAGAAGAACCTCAGTCCAGGCAGCACTGTCCGTTAAAGCGGCAGTTCAGGGCCGCTGCTCCGGCCTCTGGCTGCGGTTCACACGGAGCAACAGGCGGCTGCAGCTTCCAGCGTCGGTCCGGTCCACTGGTGAGGTTGAAATGGAGCCTTTTCTGTCGGCTATATCTCCGTTACAGATGAAAGCTACCTCGGGGCCGATCCCACCCAGAAGCACGTTGTCCTCTGGTGCCTTATTTGTGTTATTCTGAAAGTCCCAGAGGACTCCGGAGCGGCCGCCGGCTGTTCGCTTAGTTTCTCCAAGTTCAGGTTTCCGCCGGGCTGAAACCGTTAGTCCGGTCCGCTCCGCGTCTGGTCTAGCCTAGCTTATTTTAGTTTAGCTTAGCTTCTTTTAGGCTAGCCCGCTGCTGTGACAGCCCACTGCTCCCGGCCGCCCCGGACAGAGCTGGTCCTGCGGACCGGAGCCACAGACCCAGACACCGAGTCGGAGCCGTTTATAAATCCCGCCTGGCGGCGTGTCGTCGGGGAGGAAGATGGAGCGTCCGCCCGCAGGAGCTAACTTCATCACTCAGGTGTTTCCTGCCTGCTTCCTGTTTGGACCTCCGTCATCGGCCGCCAACGTGCTCACATTTCCGGCGAGGAGTTTCAACATAAAGGTCTGCTGAGCAAGTTTATCCGCTTTAGTATTTCAGTGTAAAGTAAAAAATTTACTCAACAACCCAAAAACACGTATCATTCTGAGAAATCCGGTTCCTGTTTGTAGACTTTGTGGGCTCCTTTTTAGGATGTGGTTTAAATGTTTAAAAGACGTATGAACAGCTGGGGGGTGGGTCATTATTACCCACAAATGTTGGACATTTAAAGGTAGGAACAGCTCAAATGAAGTTGATTTCTTCGATTAATTTATTTTACTGAACATATCTAACCAATTAACACATAATTATGTTTTACAGTCATCTCCACCATCAGATTTATTCAATTAAATCATTATTAGTATTCAAAACTTTAATGTTTTTCCCCTCTGTACAGGGTTGTCACAGAAAGTCAGCTCTGTCCCTTGAATGGTACATTTGGCCAGTTTTTATGCCATGTGGCCTTCCTGTCGCAACCCTCTCAATTTTTCCGGGCTTGGGACCAGCACAGAGTATCTAGATGCAAAGCATGCAGTTCTACCGCTGAGCTATATCCCCAGGTAGTATTCTAAACTTTAATATGTATTAATATGTAATATATAAACCTTAAAATAATAAATTTTAAATGTCAGTAAAATTTCAAATTAAAGATATTGATGATATATGTGAAAAACTGTGTGAATTCATAGCTGCAGGAAACGGTGAGCACAAAATGAACAAAAAAAATCTTTCTGATCAAAAATATTCCTAAAATAATTAGAAAAATTACAAATAGATTCAAAACAATTATTGAATTTCAGAAATACTTGTTCATCCATCAGGGTCAAGGGGGTGTCTAACCTGGACTGGTCACCTGTCCATCAAAGGACCAAATCAGGCCGATAGACCAACTGGTTAAAGACACCAGTCCCCCAGTCTCACTACTTTCAGAGCCATCTCTCAGCTTCTTACTCCTCTGTTTGAATTTACCATGACAACTGGCTCAGTGTTGTCAACCCAGAATGTCTGAGGTTTTCATTACCACAACTTTATTTGGATCACTTTATCTGTTTAACATATGTTTTTCAGAGTTCAGAGAACTTGTCCCAAAGTATGGGGGAAGTTTCATCAGGTCTTTCATCAGCTCTGGGGGGCTGGGGGACCAGGTCCGGCTGGGATCAAATTCGTCCCCTGGTGATCCGGAAGTTTAGAAAACGTCTCTCCTGCTCCCGGGCAAGTCAGTCAGTCCCTGCAGCTCCCTCAGGCCCTGTGTGTGTGTGTGCGTGTGTGTGTGTGTGTGGGAGCGAGGGTGGGGCATTAGACATCTCAGTCATTGTCTCAATGTCACCAATATTCAAAAAGTATCAGCCCAGGTAAAACACCAGTAAAATATTTGCAGCTTCAAGTCTTTACCTGTTGTTTTAAAACTACAGGTAATAACTGGATGGGAATCATATTTAGGTGATCTGACATTGATAATCAGTTATCACAGATTGATGAAACACCAACCTCCAGCACCATGCGGATGTTAGCTTTTATTTTGGCAGAGTCTTTGGTGAGCTGCTCGGTGAAACTGAAACACACAATGACAGCATGGTTAGCATCTCAGAGTCGAGCTAACAAACAGCGTATGTTTCTATTTTTTATATCATGATGACATCATCATCCCAACCAATGCAGCAGCTTGATGCAGAAATAAAACCTCAGAAGAAGAATTAAGGAGCTAACGTTTTCAGTTGACTCGTCTTCCTCTCAATGAAGCGCAGAGCTTCATCATGACTCATCTCCACAAAGAAGCCATAACCAACAGCCACGAAGATCCTGGACGGGTCATCCCTGACAGACAGAGCAGAGGGCAAGGTCAAAGCAGCAGGAAATAGATGATCAATCAGTTTGTTGAGCAGTAGTGAAGCAGAAACTATAAAACAGGTTGTGATCAAGTTTTGTTAAACAGGTAGAGAAAGAGGAAGGTGGTGTGTTGTCATGACAATGTGACATTCTTCCACGTGTAATTGTAATTGATCAGTATTGATGAGCAGATCAGAGCAGTTAGTGATCAGCAGCTTACACTTGAGCCTGAATGAAGAAGTTACAGCCGAGATCTACTTCTGTTTTCAGCTGCTGAGAGCCCGAGTCCTACACACACGCACATATTTAACAAATAAAAAGTAAAACCAACAATATTTGGTAAACCTGAAGTATGATTGTGAGTCTGCGTGTGTTTCTACCTGCAGGTTGTGTATTGTGTTCTTCAGCAGCAGATACTGTGAGATCTTCTCATAGACCTGGTCTCTCTGTTCCAGGACCTTCCTGAACACACACGATGTTACCAAAACACACACAATGTCAGCACATGCGATGCCAAAGCAACACAACTGAGACACAGTACCCGCAGTGTCCAGCTTTTCCTGTGTCACACTTTAAAATATCCAGCAACTCCAGCAATTTTAGCACATTCCCTGAACCGACCGGGACCCGGATCCAGCTGTGTGTGTCTGTGTGTCTTACTGTAAATCTCTCCTCAGGACGTCATTAATGAAGTTTTCATACTGCACAACCTTCTGGTCCACGTTAGCATTAGCATCTGCATTGGCATTGGCGTTCACGGACATCGTCACCGTTTTCTCCCGCCTGTGGTGCTCCGCCTCCGGTAGCAGTCAGACGCTGTCCCGAGCAGCGGGTAGCAAAATCCGGTTCTGACTGGCTGTCAGCCAGCAAACAGTCCCGGTAACGTTTCCGCCCCGGAAGTGGATCACTGTGACTGACACAGCTTTTCCGGGTAACAGCCCCCCTACCCTTCACGGTAAAAGCCCCTGACAGTTTCTGGCATAAAACTACATTGGACTAAAGCAGAGCCATGTCGTAATGTCGTGTCGGGGGAGATGATGGTGTGACATTTAATCCCCTTTAACTTCCGATGATTAGCGCTCCGCCTCGTTTGTTTTTCTCACCGTCTTTCTTCGACTCGCCCGGTGAGTCTGTTCTACCTGCTCCACACCTGCTGTCGTGAACATGGCCGAAGCCCATCGGCCAGTCCTGGTCAAAAACCGCACTGACTTCTTCTTCCGGGTCTGCCGGTCTTTTCGGCGCAGCAACTTCCGGCTCATCAGTCTGTCGGTTACCGTGACAACCCCAACCAGCCATTAGCTGAGGCCTACATCTTTTTCTTTTTTAAAAGACGATTTCTCCTCAAACCCGTTTTTCTGTGTGGCCGATTTAAAGCTGGACATGGCATCATTTTAACGGTTGAAGTAATTTGAGTGTTAATAGCCGTAAAAGGAAGAATCAATCAATAGACGTCTTTTTGAATGGAGTTCGGGTCTAGGGTCTTAAAGACATTTCATCCAGTAATTTGCCACAGATTCGATCGGAAACGACTGGACAGATTTTGAGACCTGGATCAGCCTCAGACCAGGATCCAGACTGGGACATGGAGCAGTACAGTATTCTGGGTCGGATCGGTGAAGGAGCTCACGGCATCGTCTTCAAGGCCAAACACATAGAGGTAAGTCTGTAATCGACAATGGGTGTATTGATCAAAGTATATTGTGTGTTGATGGTTGTATCGATGGCCTCCCATCTGTCAGACAGGAGAGACGGTGGCTCTGAAGAAAGTGGCTCTGAGAAGGCTGGAGGACGGGATCCCCAACCAGGCTCTGAGGGAGATCAAGGCCCTGCAGGAGATCGAGGATAATCAGCATGTGAGCACGAGTGGAGGTCAGGTCATAAGTCAGAGGTCGGCCGATGACTCACTACTCCTCATCCGTCTCAGGTGGTGAAGCTGAAGGATGTCTTCCCTCACGGCACAGGCTTCGTCCTGGTGTTTGACTTCATGCTCTCTGACCTGTCCGAGGTTATCAGGAACTCCCAGCGACCTCTGACCCCAGCTCAGGTTAAAGGTTACATGATGATGTTACTGAAGGGTGTTGCATTTCTGCACCATAACAACATCATGCACAGGGTGAGAGGTCTCAAACAAAATGGGTTCTGTCCCTATCTCCTTCCAGAGAAGCCCTGACCTGTGTGTGTCTGTGTCTGTGTGTGTAGGACCTGAAACCAGCCAATCTGCTCATCAGTTCTTCAGGTCACCTGAAAATTGCAGACTTCGGACTGGCCCGTCTGTTTAGTGAACAGGGAGAGAGACTGTACAGCCACCAGGTGGCCACCAGGTAACACAACACTTGACATCATCATGACAACACCAAACACCATCAGAGTGAAGGGGAGGACAGTGTTGTGTTGTGTGTGTGTGTGTGTGTGTTCAGGTGGTACAGAGCTCCTGAACTTTTGTACGGAGCCAGGAAGTACGATGAGGGTGTCGACCTGTGGTAAGTTCCACCCCCACCCCCCCCACCCCTGCTCACCTGTGGCCCAATCAAAACTCATCATCAATATCTTACATGGTCGATTTGGTGCCTGATGATGTCACAGGAAAAGGTCCACATCTGTCCGGGTGTTCACCCTGTAGTGTCCCGGACAGAGTGTCCCTCCGTCTCTGCTGTAACAGGAATTCTGTGTGGACAGGACAGTAAAGTTTTCGACATGTGTCTCAGGGCCGTTGGATGTATCTTCGGGGAACTGCTGAACTCGTCTCCTCTCTTTCCTGGGGAGAACGACATTGAACAGCTCTGCTGCGTCCTCAGACTGCTGGGGACACCGACACAGGAGAGCTGGCCTGTAGGACACACAGAGACACACAGGGACACACTGAGAGACAGAGGGAGACACAGAGAGACACACTGAGAGACAGAGGGAGACACAGAGAGACACACTGAGACATACAGAGACACACAGGGAGAAAAAGAGACACACAGGGAGAAAAAGAGACACACAGAGACGCACAGGGACACACTGAGACATACAGAGACACAGCAGGACATACAGAGACACAAAGAGACAGAGGGACAGAGAGGGGGACAGACATGCACCGACATAGACACACACAATGTTGTTGCTGACTGTGTGTGTCTGTGTGTGTGTGTCTCCAGGAGATGTTAGAGCTTCCAGACTACAATAAAATCACCTTTAAGGAGAATCCAGCCGTCCCGCTGGAGGACATTGTCCCTGACACGTGTCCCCAGGCCATCCACCTGCTCCAAAAGTTCCTGGTTTATCCATCCAATCAGCGCTGCTCAGCCGGACAGGTGGGAACATAAAGGGGGCGGAGCTACAGCTCACACAGGCTCTTCTTCAGGTTAATGAATCTGATGATGTATTGATCGATCTCTGCAGGCTCTCCTCCATCCCTACTTCTTCTCCTCTCCTCTTCCGGCTCATCACTCAGAGCTGCCCATCCCTCAGAGGGGGGGCCGCCCCCCCCGCCAACGTCTACAAGCTCCACCCACTGATTTTTCCGTGGACCTGCCCCTGCACAATAGCGTCGTACATCCGGCGCTTCTGCGGGGCCACGCCTCCTGCCTCTGAGCTGGCCCATCATCTGAATGTTTCACATGTCATTTGTTCACTTTAAATAAAATTACTGAGTGCAAACAATCGATTGTTAAACTGACTTTGTGAAAGAGCAAGGTCAAAGTTCAGACTGAGACCAGGCTCAGGCTTCAGAGAGTCCCAAACATGAGTCCTGTTCAGACCTGTGGTTCTGGTATGAGAAGCTAAAGGTCACTGGTCTCACTGGTTATCAATGTTTTATACCAACAGCAGCAAAATCAGATTGGCTGGAACAAAGTCCTGAACATGTTGTCTGACTGTCTCCGCCCTCACTTCCTGATCCTCCCTCCTCCCCCCTACCTCCTCACCCACAGACAGCAGTCGGACTCTTTGCTCTGGCTGAGGTGACGGATCAGCTCTTCCTCCTCTGTGAGTATCATCATCATTCCTTCAACCAGTTTTATTGTTTCCTTGGTTTGGATCACAGAGATCCTGATTGAAGGATTGGATTAGGGCTCACTCCTGTGTGAAGACTCATCCAGAACCAGGTTAAATTTTTGCTACATTTCATATTCCCAGGTTTCTGGTCTGTGAGGGTCCCGGGAGTTTGGTCAGATGCAGGTCCTCCTGTTTTGTGTGTTTTGTTTTTTGTTTAAATTCAGTGTTAACTACACAGTTCAAAAGGAAGTTCTTGATATGTCCGGCTCTGGTTCCGGTTCTGGTTCAGAAGGACCTGAGAGCAGCTGTTGGTGTCGTAGTCTTAAGTCAGTTTCCATGATGATTCAAAGGTCTTCAAGGTCCAGCAGCTCACCTTCCATCGGTCCAGTCCATGATCCAGGACCTTCTGAGGTACTTTAATCAATGCAGATACTTTCTCCTTTGTAGGTTTGGCCCCGCCCCTCCAACCATCCTCCTCCAAGCACTGCTCATGAATCCCTGCCACTGGTTGGACAACTCAGGCTGTCACTCACTGAGTTCTGCTTATGTCCCACTTCCACCTTCCTTGTCCTATGCCAATCCATCCATGGCCACGCCCCCAACCTACCTCCTCCCCTCATGGAACAGTTACTATGGTAACATTTACCCATCCCCTTCAATCTCTGGAGACAGGGTGTCACCCGGCGGCCTGTGGGGGCGGGAAGGTCTCTCAGGTAAGATATATACTTGTCTGAAAAGACAACTGTCTGTCACAGGATGTTTCATGTTGTTGTTGTTTGTTCAGAGCAGCGTGAGTGTGTCAGTTGTGGGACAGGAAGTGCCCCCTTGTGGAGGAGAGACTCTGCCGGTTGCCACATGTGTCATGCTTGCAGTGTCCAGCAGAAAGCTAGCAACCGCCCACTGCTGAGGCCAAAGAGGAAGACTGTAAGATACATCCCAGTCTTTGTGCTAACCTAGGCTGACAGTTTCCTCCTGTCTCCAGTCTTTGTGCTAAGCTAGGCTAAGAGTTTCCTCCTGTGTTTGTGTTTCCAGACAGTAATTCAGAAAAGAGGCAGTCAGTGTGTGAACTGTGACACCATGACGACGACTCTTTGGAGAAGAAACTCTGCAGGAGACCCAGTCTGCAATGCCTGTGGACTTTACTTCAAATTACACCAGGTAAGATGGGCTGGACTGTAGTCTAGAAGAGACTACAGTTGTTTGTGGTTTTCCTGCAGGACTCAGGACTTGTTGTGTTCCAGGTCAACAGACCGCTGACAATGAAGAAAGATGGAATCCAAACCAGGAACCGCAGAGTGACCAACAAGAAGAAAAGGAGCAGAGAAGGCAACCAATCAGTGACAAGGAATTTGAGACTTGTCCCTCCCCCCCAGGAGATGACCAATCCTCCAGAGAGCTGCTGCCAAGTAAGCTGTACTCCTCCTCCTGGTTCTTCAACATTGAGGCTGTGGGCAGAAGGATACACCTGGAACAAATAGTTCTGTTTCCTTATGTTACTCAGTTCTTCCTGATTGTTCTTTGGTTCACCTGGTGCATGCTGGGTAATGTGCACTTCTATATTTTCACTGTCTCCTTCACTCTGAGACCTGACCCCATTCCGGTCTCTGAGGGCTTGCAAACAAATGCATGTTTCCAGCAATAACGCTAAGCTAACAGCTCCTGCCATTTCCAGCCTTGTGCTAAGCTAGGCTAAACCTGTTGAACTTTAGACTCTGGAGGTTTTAAATAAAGTTTCTGAGATTAACTCTCAGTGTGAATGATCTCTGTTCCACAATGACAAAATCAAATCAAACACAATCTTTGACATTTCCAGTGTCACACACAACATAACAACACAAAGAAACACGCACAAATAAACACACACAACACCTGGACATTGTGTCACCTGATCCATCTATCACAGACAGTTATTGGTGTGTGTGTGTGTCAGAGACTCTCTCTGAGTGCTCCATGGGGGGGAACCAGGGGGCCAGGACCTGCAGGAGGTCCCAGCACACACACTGAGGCCTCAGCCTGAGAACAAGCATCATGTGTGACAGTGAAGGCAACATGTCTGGTCTGCCCCCCCACCTCAGAGCCCCTCAGCTTGCCGATGTTGTGCAACGCAGGAGGCTTCTGGTTTTCCGGACTCAGAAAAAAAAAGGCCAAGGAAGGAAAAGGGAGCAGAACGGTTAGTCTGAGGCCGGCCATACACCGTCTACCGCTCTCTACCACTGACTCTCTCTCTCTGTGATGGCGCTGAGGTGACAGCAGATAAACAACCACAATACTCACACACACACACACACACACAGTACAAGGCCGACAGACGTTGAGAACAGACCACAGTCTGAACAGACTCTGGACTCTAGTGGTTTTTCTTTCATCACATGGATCCCAGTCCGAGTCCAGACTCGGGGACTATGAGGCAACAACTGAAGGCCCCCGGCTCCTCCCTCTCTAGAGCCAGACCACCCATTGACTGAAGGAGACATGGTCTTTATCTTTATGTGGATCAGAGTGCTCATGGAATCATCAGGACCTGGTCTTCATCTGGAGGTGATCCTGATCTGGGATCTCAGACCTGACAGTGTGTGTTTTCTGGTCCCACACTCGGTTCTGGTCTGGCTCCGGTTCGGGTTCAGTTGTCTGTTTTGTTAGTGAATGCCCAACACACTCTGTAGCACAAATCAAACACCAGCACTACAGGTGCATTCTGGGTACAAATGTCAGCAGCAGGAACTTGAGAGACACACAACAAGGTCTCAGCTCGTCAGGTTGAAACGTCGCAGACACAACAATAAATAAAGAGATTGATCAGTTGATCATTGGCTCTTTATTAATAAAGTTTTCTTGAACAGTGAACAGAGACCAGAACAGACTGCTGAGGCTCCGTTTGGTTTATTGATGCTGATCCTGAAACAATGAGGCACAAACGGGGGGTAGGGGGAGGCTCGGGGGTCAGATTGGGGTGGGGGAGTCTGCAGCCTTAGTGTCAGTTCAAGGACAAAGGCTGAAAAGAAAACGAGGCACTTGTTCCAGAGCTGCAGGTCGTCGGGCATGTTGGCCTCATCCACCATCATTGTTGCATTAGAAATGAGCCATCCATACCAATGACCATGCTGCCATTGCGATGTATGTGCATGTGTTTATGGCTCTATTACATCACCAAGTCTTTTTTTTTTTCATTTTCAAGCAAGCAAGCAAATTGATCATCAGGTTTACTCTCTAACAATAATAATAATCAATACACAATAAGTGTCATTGAGCCTTTACATGTTTACATGTTGTAGCTTATAAAAATAAAAAATCATTCCATTGATATTCACATGCTCAGATTACACACACAGTCCAGGTCTCAGGGAGTCTGGATTGAAGGTTTGCATATGATTTAAAGTTAGATGAGGATGATGAAGGCGACGTGGACCGAGAACATGACCAAGCTCAGTCCACCTTGCTCTGGGTCACCAGACCTCTTGGCCCTGACTCTGGTCCGGATTTACCAGAGCTGACCTTTGCGATACAGGGCTCAGTGAGGGATGATGGGTAAAGCTGTTTCATGACTGGCCAATAAGATTTCCTCAAAACCCACCATGCCATTTAGAAACAAGCCCTTGTCTTCTTGTGTCTTATCGTCCAATCAGAAAGAGTTGTCTGTTAACATGAACTCTCAGTTGGCCAATCAAAGAAAGCCCTTATCAATTAGCCAATTAAAAAAAGAATTCAGTGAAAAAAGACATTAATCCTCATCACTGCTGGCCAGTCAGAGAGAGAGCCTCGCTGTGAGTTCCCGCCCACTGAGTTGACTAGTCAGAACTTGTGTCAGTCTCTGTGGACTGGGCTTCAGCCAGGGGCCTGGGGTGTTCCTTTGTTGCCATGGTGACTCACCTCTGTCCCACAAAGATTCCTCCCTCCACCCCGTTGTAGCATTGCTGGCAGCTGATAGGCTGACCTCTGAGAGGCTGGCAGCTGATTCGATCTCAGAAAGTTGCTGGCGCTCGTCACCACTGTTGTCCATTGGCATGAGGAAGGAGAATGCTGCTCTCTGAGCTGAAGCTGTGCTCCCAAGATGCTTTGCGTGGCTGGTGGTGGTGTTGTTTCTGTTGTCTCCCTCCTTCCTCCTGCTCTTCATCTTGCTCCTCCTCTTCATCTCCCTCACTCCTCCTAAATCCTCCCATCCCTCTGCCGGCGGCGACGTGTCCTGGGATCGAGCACCGTTCCTGGGTAAACTCCAGCTCTGCCCCCCCCGCTCCTTCTGGTCATCTGGCTTCTTGCTCTGATTCCTCCTCTTCCTCTCCTCTTCTTCATCCTTCTTCACCCTCCTCTCATCCTTCAGTTCTTCCTGTCGCCACCTCCTCTCCTCTTCCCTTCTAATCTCCTCCCTTGTCTCCTTCTCCACAAGGTCCAGGTCGAGCTCAGGAGGTCCACTTTCTGATCTTCGTTTGGTTTCTCCCTTTCTCCTCCTCCTCCTCTCTCCTCCTCCTCCTCCTCCTCCTCCTCTCCAATGTTGGTTGATGGAGGCAGTTGTCATGGTTACCATATCCATATCCTGCTCCTCTGTGAGTGAAGAGGTGGGAGGGGGGAGGGCTCCTTCCTCAGGGCCTGATGCACAGAGAAGAAGAGTGTTAATGTGTCTGTCAGGTGAGACCCTCAGGACACGCCCCCTCTGTGCCTCATCAGATGGTTAATAAAGTTTGACTCCAATAATGAATGTAATAATAATAATCATCATCATCATCATCATAATAATAAGAGAAACTACTGTTATAAGCATGTTATTATTAACCTCAATGGTTACCTGATTAGTAACACGTTAAAAACACGTTAACTATAACTACACACACTAACATTAAGGCTGTTTATAACATTGACTGGATTTAATGACACGTTAAGGATATAATTAATGTTATTAACATCTTATAATGCATCATGTTCACACACCACGGTCAGCTACATATTAGTGTGTTCATGGAATTGATGTTTTGTTGAGCACAAGCAGCTGATGAAGGGATGATGATGATGAAGAAGGAGGAAGGATGATGAAATGACAGGAGAAGAATGAAGGAAGTGAAGGAAACCAGAAGAGAAGCAGAAAGTTACCGACCGCAAATTTTCCGTGCGTCCAATGACGTAGAAACAGGGTTCGCCCTGTTTGGAGTTGGTCATACAGAGAGACAGGCTGGACAGCTCCACTGAGGAAGGAGAGGAGGAGGAAGGCAGCAGGAAGTACAGCAGAAAGGAAGGAGAGGGTGAAACAGGAAGTCAGACAATGAGACCCCAAACCAGAGAAGGTAGAACATTTGAGTCCCTGAGTCTTGGAGGGCCATCTAAAGCAGTACGTCTCAAATAGTGGGGCACGCCCCCCTGGGGGGTGCAGTGCGATGCAGAGAGGGGGCGTGTGTGACCCCGCGGAACATGCACCTCCACTACAGTAGAGGCGCTCTCAATGTCAGAGTGTGCGCAGGGAGTATTAGTAGAGTTTTTATGCACCAAGCATGCACAGCACAGAGCAGGAGATATGAAGTGCAGTGAACAAACCCTCAAGAGACAACATGAAAAAATATTTAACAGGGATGAAAAGAGAGACGGAGATAATGATAATAAGAATACAATGTTATGCAGTGGTGTACTTATAACAGTTTTATAGACAATTGGTACTATTTATAGTCGTGGCAGAGAGTGGGGGTGGAGGGATGCACAAAATATTTTCTTCTTCCTAGGGGGGCGTAACAGAAAATAATTGAGAAGCACTGATCTAAAGGTTTCAGATACAGGAAGTGACACGGCTGTAAAAGATACACTAATAAACTGAACTGGTTACTTTTTTTAAGCGGACATGTTTCTGAAGCATTCAGACGTCTCCTGTGCTCTTATGCTGAAAAGCACTCGCATTAAAGCTGAAAAAGGGGTCTGGTTGTGGATCAGGACTTCTCTGATCAGTGTCCTCGTGGTTAAGCTGCAGGACGTTTTTTTTTTTTTTTTAATCAAGAGTTAATCAAACGCAGTAAAACTTTCCTCTTTGTGTGACCTAATGTTGTGCTGTCAATGATCTGTGGTGTGAACAGGAAGTGGGCCAGTTTGTAGCCTCACCATAGTCTGGCACATATCCGTTTCCCTTCTTCAGGACCAGGTGGATTCGGTGTCCTCCTCTCCGGATCTGCTCCACGGCCTGACTGTGCGTCATCCCCACCGTGCTGTCGCCATTTATCTCCACTAGCTGGTCCGAAACCTGAACAGGTAACACATCGTTAAACACAACTTTAAACACAACGTCAACACAGGGGATCCGTTTCCTGCTCTGAGTCTTCAAATTAAAGGTCAACCTGCAGCTCACAGGCAACGATTCTGAAAGGCTTTTATAGTGAAACATCTACAGGAAGTTTCTCTGACAACGTCTGGGAACTGTTTTTATATCTATATAAATTAAAGTACGGTGGCCCAGCAAGTCTGAGTCATGAAGACAATAAAACACCTGAGTTGCTGGTCCAGACCTAGCATTACCAACGGTTGAGCTACCACAGTACATGAACCGTCCATCAGGACCACCTGGACCCTAATATGTATGTCTGTGTGTGTGTACCTGGATCTTGCTGCTGCGTTGGGCCGGCCCCCCCTCCATCAGACCGAGGACATACAGTCCCATGTTGTACTCACTGCCCCCCCTCAGAGAGAACCCGAACCCTGTTGGACCTCGTTCCAGATCCACACTGTAGAACCTGGATTCCTCCTGAGGGACAGAGACGAGGAGAAGACTGGGTCTGTTCTGGTTTAGTCTGTTCTAGTTCTGCGCAGTCTGGAGGAAATATATGTACAGGAAATAAATAGTAAAGAAAATGAGTCTGACCTTTGACCTCCCTCTGACTCCTTTGATCAGACGGCCGTTAACGTCAAGGTCAACTCCTTCAGACACAGAGGAAAAGTCTGGGCAGGGGACAAATCAAATCAAATGAAATCAGTTTCAGTCGGCTTGATTGACGAATAGAACTGAGTATCATCTGCATAACAGTGAAACTTGATGCTATGCTTCCAGATAATATTGATAAGTATGATTTGAACCAACTTAGTGCAGCTCCTCTGATTGAATTCCCTGTTTCAGCTTTTGTAATAGAATATTATGGTCTGTGGTGTCAGAAGCAGCGTAAAGATCTAACAGGACACAGGACTAACTTTTACCGGAGCTGTTTCTGTGATGGACTCTAAAGCCTGACTGAGGCTCTTCAAACAGGCAAACAAGAAGTGAAAGGGAGGTTAGATACAAGTCCATAAACAGCCCAAACATCTGGATCAGGATCAGGATTCTGAGGAGAGGTTTAATAACTGCAGTCTTGAAAGGCTGAAGATAAAGTTAAACTGGTCAGTTCCGCAATGTTCCTGCTCATCAGTGGGAGATGAGGAGACAAGTAAAAGCAGTCTTCATCATCATCATGTGTCTTTGTGTCACACACTGTATGTGTGTGTGTCTGTGGTTGTGTGTCGTACGGTTTGTGTGTGTGACACTCAGTCTCAGTGTGTCTCCAGCCCTCCTCAGGATCTGGGCCAGGTCTCTGTGCTGCAGTCCGGTAACAGGTCTGGTCTCCACAGCATCCAGCTGGTCTCCAGGTCGGATCAGTCCGCTCCGAGCCGCCGGGCTGCCACGGCGAACCGTCACAAAGCGATGGGACATGAGGGAGGGGCCTGGGGGGGCAGAGAGCAGCCAATCAGTATTAATCCCACCTTTAGTTTAGGATCCATCAGAGTAAAGACCAGAGAGTTCAGGTCCAGATCCACCAGGCCTACATAAAGACCAGAGAGCTGGTCCTGCTCGCCTGGAAACCAACATGTGGCCTGATCTGAACTGGACTCAGCAGGACTTACATCAACAGGATAAAGACCAGATAGGGTTAGGAAGACCAGAACCATACAGACAGAGAGACACACACACAGACACAAGTTTGAATGAGGGCAAAATATTCCAAACATTCCTAAGAACTGATAAGAGCTGAGAAGGGAGAAAGGAAGGAGGGAAGGAGGGAAGGTTAGGGGTTCGGTCAATCTCTGTTTCTTTTCATCAACACATGTTGGATATTAAAGCACTCAGTGTGTACTCCATCTTGAAGACACACACACACATTCAGTGACTTACATTTTGTGTTCTTGATGGTCTTCAGAGCCGACTGCAGTCGGTCCAACATGATGGACAAGAGACAAAAAGATTGGATGTCTGTCTGTCTGTCTGTCTGTCTGTCTGTCTGTCCGTCTGTCTGTCTGTCTCTCTCTCTCTCTCTCAATCTCTCTCCCTCACTCCCTCTTGTTGTGGAAGCAGTTGAGCGAGGCTGACTGAGCTATAGGGTTAGGGGGGTTAGGCAATTGGGGGAGGGGGCGTGGCTAAGAAAGAGCTGATAACAAGTAGGGGGATGTCCCAGGATTTAAAGGACCTGGTCTGTCCTGGTCCAGATCTCCAAATTTGTGCGTCTGTTGAGGTTATGTGATTCAACATATTGTGTGTAACGGTTCACTCACTCACCGCCGTTGGTCACTTCCTGAGAGGCGATGACAAACCCAAAACCCTCCCCCAGACGCCTCCTTAGCTCCACCTCCACCGTCTTCCCTATGCCCCTCCCATCCTTGGTGACTGCTGCTGCAGCTCCACTCCCTTTGTGTGGTGGGGTGGGGCCAGCACTGTCCTCCATTCCCAGCAAATCACGAGGCTCCAATGTCAGGGTGACAGGAACTGAGTCCAGGAAGCTGGTACTTTGGATGAGGGTGGAGGGGGGGCCCCCGTTAGGTGTCTGGGCTGGAGGGGGCCCTGGAGGACACAGAGGATTCAGACTGAGGGCTGGGGGAGACCGCATCCTGCAGATTGAATCCTGCTCCTGGTTCAGCCCTACTTTACCTTGGTGGTTCCCTGAAACCAGAACATCGCCCTGTTGGGGGCTGTCCAGAGCTAAGCCAGCCTGGCTGAACGGGGGGACATCCCCCACTGAGGACCCTGAGGACAGGTCAGCTGAAGTAGGGGGCTGTGAAGAAGTGGGGGCAGACCCACTGTGAGGGGAGGGGAAGGGCTTGTAGAGGTTGGGGGTGATGACAGGGGAGGTGACAGGACCTGCAGGAGGAAGAGGAGACAGAAAATCCTGATGATGAAGGTGGATACATGACTGGGGGAGTCACGGTAAAGGTGTGTTCAGCCGTACCTCCTCTGTAGACCAGGAGAACTACCTCTCCTTGTTTGGTGTGCTCCTGCAGGACTCTCTGGACCTGAACGACAAACACACTCATTATTGTTTCTAATCTACCCATAACAGAGTTCTAATGAGTCCGGATCCTGATCCCAAATGCTTATCCTGCAGGCTTTCCATCCTGATGTTAGAGTTGACCAAGAAGAACAGGCTTGGATGTGTCAGACCAGAATTATGAGATATGACTCAGCTGCCCACCTCACCAGCCAGCCTGTTAACCTCAAACCGATAACCTGTTTCACAAGTCTACACATTAGGTTTGCTGGACCTTCTGGTCTGACCAGTTCCTGAATCTGGTCTGATAAGTTCAGACAGACCAATCACAGCCCATGGTAATACTTACCTGGGAGAAGCTGAGGCTCTGGATGTCGGAGCCGTTGATCTTCACAATGGCGTCCCCCGGCTGCAGTGACGGGCACTGCCTACGGTCCCAGACTCGCCTCACCACTGCCAGCTGCCCCCCCTGCCCCCCTGCGGTCACACTGAACCCCAGCCCCCCTCCTTCGCGACGTCCCAGGGCCACTGGCACCAACTCCCTCCCAGGGGCTGACATTGGTGCTCCGAGTGTGAGCACAAGTCCTGGGTTCCCTCTGGAGGCTGGGGGGATTGCCTGGTGACTGGCAGGACACCCGTTAAAACCGCAAGGGGGGACATCTCTGGGTGAAGCCAAGGCAAGAGAGGTTTGTGGCATCGGCGGGCGTTGCACAGGTGGCGCTGCGGACTGTGTGGGTTTGGTAGAATTGGTGGAGTTCTGGAGGAGGCTCGTCTCTGGCTGAGACAGGGGCAGTTTGGACAGAGTGTGCGAAGACAAGGAGGTAATGGGCAGTGTGGATGAGGAGATGGGCAGCGTTGACGAGGACAAATCGCTCTCTGAGGACTTGGAGCTCTGGTGGTGGAGGAGGGAGGATGAGGAGAGGGCAGGGAGCGTGCTGCTGTTGTAGCGAATCAGGGAAGATCTGAGGACGAGGAGGCGGAGTTTGATTTAAGGTTAGAAAACATCACTTCTAATCCTGCTAATATGAACACTGACCTTCGAGTTCCAGCATTGGACAAGCCGCCATCAGAGTCACTGTGATTGGCTGCTGTCCTGTCTCGAGGTGGTGGAGGACCCAGCGGAGGGTCAGAGGACGTGGTGGTGGGTGGACCTGTCAGCCCATTCGACACTGGCTGAGCAACGTAGGAGGGCAGGGGTTGTCCCAATCCTGGGGTAAAACACATGAGCTGAGATTGACAGATGATCAGCTGATAATCAGTGGTGAGTTCAGGTGTCTGTACTAACAGTGGGATAGTGGAGCGTAGAGATGAGTTGGTGGGTAAAACTACCCTGAACTTGATTTCATTGGTCCTTACTGTAACCCCCCCACCCCCCCCAACCCAGCCTCATGTCCACTTGTGAGTTGAATGGCGTAGAGCGACCTGGTATGCTGCCGTTGGTGTCCAGCGTGCAGCTGTATGTGAGGTGTGTCAGGCCTCGGCTCACTGTAGCAGGGTTGGAGGGCTCAACAGGGGTCTGCGGCTGTGGGTGGAGTCAGACACACAGTTAGTGGTTGCGGTGTTGGTCAGAAGACGGTGAAGAAGCGTTCGGTCCGGTTGGCATCGTACCGTGTCCAGACTCTGTTTGGGGCAGCCATCAGGGTTGTAGAGCATCGGGTAGCCTCGTCTCAGGACCACATCCACACTCTGACCCATCGGAACTGCCTTCAGCATCTCCACCACGTCTTTATGGGACCGGCCCAGAACACAGCAGTCATTGATGTAGACCAGGATGTCGGCTGGAGGACACACGCAACCACAAGCTGAACAACTGTTAGAGAACAAATGTTCTTCACTGGAATCAAACCAAACTTTTCCTGTTCCAAACAACAACACAACAACAAGTACTGTGAGTTCAGATTGTACACTGATCAAATTCATCTAGATTCATTTTAATGTTTCTCTGGTGTTGAACTGTGTGTTTGTGTACGTTTGTGTGTGTGTTTTACCCTCAGTGCCTGTGAGCATGTCTGTCAGTATGGGAGGGAAAGGAGGCTGTGTGTGTTAGTGTGTGTGTGTGGATTAGAGGTGAAACATAATCCTCCAGACTGATGAGGGAGATTTTTTATCTCTGTTGTCATGGCAACAACAATAAATACCTGACTGATCATAGCCGTCCAGTGACAGGACAGGAACTACAGAACCTGTACCTGTATTGAGGGCTGGTGGTCCTCCAGGTGTGACACTGTACACCTGGAGAAACTCGCGGGGTCGACTTCCTCCAACAATGTTGAAGCCAAAACCTCGGGGACCTTTGGACAGCCGGGTGTGAATGGAATAACCTCTGAGCTGACTGGGCTGCTCCGTGAACTCTGGGACTGGGACAACAGAATATAAAGGAGTCATCAGATTTTTCTATGATTTATCATGATTTAAAAATCTTATACAGTAGCAGCCAAACAGGAAGTATAACTGAAATGAACAAATCAGTCACTGAATCTGATTGGCTGACAGACTCACGCTCTGTACAGGATGTTGTCTCTTTGCTCTGAGTTCGAGGATCCAGCCAACTGGTCGTCTTTGATTTATGACTGAGAAAGAAAAAAGCCATTACAATCTTCATCATCACCACCACCACCATCATCATCATCTTCATCACCACCACCATCATCATCATCATCATCACCACCATCATCATCTTCATCATCACCATGACCATCATCATCATCATCATCATCATCATCACCACCATCATCATCTTTATCATCACCACCATCATCATCTTCATCATCACCACCACCATCATCATCTTCATCATCACCACGACCATCATCATCATCATCATCATCACCACCATCATCATCTTCATCATCATCACCATCACCATCATCATCACCATCACCATCATCATCATCATCACCACCATCATCATCTTCATCACCACGACCATCATCATCATCATCATCATCACCACCATCATCTTCATCATCATCATCATCACCACCATCATCATCTTCATCATCACCACGACCATCATCATCATCATCATCACCACCACCATCATCATCATCATCATCACCACGACCATCATCATCATCATCACCACCATCATCATCTTCATCATCACCACGACCATCATCATCATCATCACCACCATCATCATCATCATCATCACCACCATCATCATCATCACCACCATCATCATCTTCATCATCACCACGACCATCATCATCATCACCACCATCATCATCATCATCACCACCATCATCATCATCATCATCATCACCACCATCATCATCTTCATCATCATCATCATCATCACAGGTCACAGGTTAAGATCATCCTGATCATTGTTCAATGATGTGATTACTGATCATTGATCAGTGACTCACTCGATATAATACGGCTCTCCTGATTCACTGTAGGCCAACTCCCAGTTTTGAGGCAGGGCCCCACCCCTTCCTCTTCCCCTTCCTCTTCCTCCCCCGTTCTCCATCCCTTCTGGACTCCCCACCGTTGACTCCCATGACTGGCTGAGTGGCAACATGGTGGGCGGGGCTCCAGCCGAACCTGCTGATAGAGAGAAAGGGAATGAGGCTATCTCACTGTCCTCCTCACTGTCCCCCCACCTGACAGTCCACTGTCCTCCTCACTGTCCCCCCTCCCGACAGTCCACTGTCCTCCTCACTGTCCCCCCACCTGACAGTCCACTGTCCTCCTCACTGTCCCCCCCCTCCTCCACAGCTTTCTCCAGGTTGCTCAGGCTCTTGCTTCTGGTCCTGAAGTTCCTCAGCAGGTTCCGATGCTCCTGGTATGTGATTGGTGGACTCTCCGGACCGATGTGGACGGGGCGGGGCGTCCCATAGTAGTTCCCTGTCATTGAATGGAGACCAGGGACACAGTTGATCAGTAGCACAATGGGAACACAACATACACCCGACAAACAGTTGACACACACTGTTAAACTTTGTAACCATGGCAACAGTGAACACAGAACACATCTGTGACATAAAATCAATCTGAGTTCGTCAACAAGTCATCAATAATATTTATCAATACAATCTGAACAATCAAAAGTCAGTAACTCATTCATTCATCATTCATTATTCATTCATTCAGGTTTGTAAGTGTAAATGTTGTTTTTATTGACGCTGTTGTTATTGTTTTTGCTGTCATTATTGACACTGCTGTTTTTGGTTGCTCTCTGTTATTGCTCTTGCAACTCATGTTTTGAAGTATCTGAAAACACGATCTCAACATTGATAATTTGAGAAGCAGTTTATTCTGTCTATGTTACAGTGAAACACAGACAAACACACACAGCTGGTTGTGTTGTGGTACCTTTGAACTTCCCGCTCTCCAGCAGAGCTCCAGATTCCTCCAGAGAGAAAAACTCCTCGATGGACACAAAGTTGTAGTCCACACCTGAGATCTCCCCGTCTCGAGGCTGCCGGGTTGTACCTGCAGAGGGCGGGGCAACCGAGGTGTCATCACACAGGCCAATAGAGACGCTCACTTGTGTGTGTGTGTGTCTGTGTGCGTGTGTGTCGTACAGGGCACAGCGCGCAGGTACAGGTTCTCTCTGATCAGCTGCTGCAGTTGACTGTCCATGGAGCCCGGAGTGAAACACTTACTGAGGTACAACCTGAGGTCCTTACAGAGGGACGATCCTGAAACAGTGTGGTCACAGTGATGTCATCCAGCAGTACAGTGTCACACCGGCAACACTGAGGTCACTACACAATTATCTGATCCTGCTGATCAGAAATTCAATTGATCACTTTTATCCACAGGTCTAACCCGCCCTTTGCCTATTAGTGACATAATAAGAACATAAAGAGGTCGAGTCAGTGTGACGCTTGTCAGCAAAGGAAGGAGTCGTTGTGATGCTTGTTATAAAGGGGTGCGGTCAGTGCAATGCTGTTCAGACTACCTGTGGATTAACTCTAGAGTTACCTGGGGAGACAGTCTTGATCCTGATTGGATGAGGACAGGAGTTGAGGACTCCTCTGACATCACCGAGGGTCATCCCTAACACGGGTGTTCCCCCAATCTCTAAGATGATATCGCCCACCGTGGCCCCACCCCCAGGGGCAGTTGTGACAAATGGGAACTCGCCGTAGTCGGCTCCACCCCCGATAGCCAGACCCAGCTCTCCCGAGCCCCCCCCCAGCGGGACGAAACCCTCCTGCACCTGTTGGCAGAGAGAGTCAGATGACCTTCACACACCTTTGGATAGCCAGGTAAGTGTGTTGTTACCTTGGAGCGCCAATGCAGCTTCTTCACTGTCGCTTTAGACATGGCGGCCGAACTGCAGACAGGAAGAGACAGGTAATGGGTCAGTGACACACCTCGTTCATCTGCTGATCACACAACAAAAAATTTGAGCGGCTCCCTTCTCTGCTGTCATCACTTGATCTCAAACACCTTCATGATCACACCCATCTGCACCTTCTTGTTCTAAGTTTTGCTTCTTCATATGGAAGTGCATTACCTACTACCTGCTACCGATCATTCCTTCTTGCATGCTAATTAGACATCTCTTTTAATTCTTGCTGAACTAGGACACATTCCAACATGCTCCCTACCTAAACATGAAGCTTCCTTGTCTCCACAGCTGCCAACCTCGTAGGTTCCTAAGTTAACAAACTTAACAGGACGTTTGTCTAACGTCCTGGTTTTACTCTAATTCATCTGCTAGCAACAGGAAACTGTTTAATCAGCAGAGAACTGTTTCCTGTTTCCTGTTGGGATCAATTTCTACATCAACTCATCGACTTTGTGCTTCATTCTGAGAGCAGCAGATGGTGGCAGACAACAGGGAGCCACACACAGACTAAACCACTGACACTCTTTCATGGATACAATCATACCTACTGGGAAATACACACTTATTACACAGACACACACTCAAGCTGATAGTTGTGGTACATTAAATATGGAGGAACATTTGTGAATTACTAAGTCAGAAATAAACCAAAGTCTGATGCAGGTTAGAAGGCTTCCTTGGAAGAAAACAAGGGAAAGGAAAGTCCCTAAAAGGAGATGGTTAAAGGATAGGTGAGGTGAGGAAACAAGGTGATAAGGTAATATTTGAATGCCTTCAATGAATGGAGGCGGAGCCTCACACAGGAAGTGTCATAACAGTCGTACTCATAATAGCTCAGCGTTCCCATTCTCTCTCTCTGCCTCTTCCTGTCTGTCACCCTGTGACCATCAAAATAAAATACTTTTAATGCATTGTGTGTGTGTCCTCTCGTGTTATTTCATACAATCCCTTTGTTTTTCTTTCTCTTTTCTCTGTAAACTTTCTGTCTATGTCTCTTGCCCCCTCCCTCTCTCTGATAAGGGGGTCAGAGTACAGTGTGTTCAGGGAGGGGACGGGCTACAGGTGTGTGTGAAGTGTTTAAATAATGTATTAAGAAAAAACTTCTGTAATTTATTAACTTGAAGTTTGTCTTATTGTGGAAAGCTGATAAGGCTCCTCCCACAGTCTGTGATTGACTAAATATGAAAGCTCTTTTATTCTGATGAGTTTTCCAGCATGCCTTGTGCCAGTTAACTGGTCTGTGCTGGTCCAACTGTTCTCTATGATAACAGATGTTAACTAACCAACCAGAATCAGAGTCATCGCTCTCATCGCCAACACATTGCACACACAGACACTAAGCACATTTACGACACCTAAAAAAAAACAAATGATAGCATCTGTCTGACCAAAACTGGACTTTTAAAGTACACGTAAACATGGACTAACACACCCAGATAATGAGATTGAAGGTCAATCTGCTGCTGCATGTATACCGATAGTCGAACTGGAGGTGGAGGAGGTGATCTGCGCATGTGCTTAAGTTAAGTTAAGAACGGCATTTAAAACGTAAATGGAAACGTAGGCAGTCAGACAAAACCTAACATTGCGAAGTTATGTACAAATTTAGAAGGTGGTTGTCCATCGTCGTGCCAGTTTACCTCTAAATCGCTAACTTTCTAGCTCCACTGTCTTTTTTCTTTCCACCTCTGTTGTGTCATTTGACGTCATTTGTCAGTTGGTGGCAGCCCGTTGCCCGCAAGTCAAATGAAATCAAATCAAATCAGATTTATTTGTATAGCGCCAAATCATAACAAAGTTACATCAAGGCACTTTACATATAGAGCAGGTCTAGACCAAACTCTTTATAAAATTATTTAAAGAGACCCAACAGATCCCCCGATGAGCAAGCACTTGGCAACAGTGGCAAAGAAAAACTTCCTTTAATAGGCAGAAACCTCAAGCAGAACCAGGCTGAGGGGGGGCGGCCATCTGCCTCGATAGGTTGGGTTGAGAGTGGGAGAGAGAGAGAGAGATAGGCATTGGAGGGGGGGGGGTGTAGGCAGCAACATGTTGCTGCATGAAGTTCATGGAGTTGAGCTGTGGTACAGAATTCATGCTATATGGGACCAGCAGGTGTTGCAGGAACATGGGATGGAGATGAGTCACCACCTGCAGGATGAGGAGAGGAACTGGGAGAGACAGAGACTTTGGCAGAACATGGTTAGTAAATGTAGTATGAATGCTTAGAACTGGGAGAAACTGTGTTTTTTAAGAAGGATGGTACTTATCAACGCATGTAAGGAGGGAGGGAGAGAGAAAGAGGGAGAGGGGGAGAGAGGGTGACAGGGAGAGAGGGAGAGAGAGAGAAGCTCAGTCCTTCCCCCAGCAGCCTCGGCCTACAGCAGCATAGCTAAAGAGTAGAGGACTTTTTAACTATCAGCTCTGTCATACAGGAAAGTTTTAAGCCTGGTCTTGCAAATTACTAAAGAGTCCGCCCCCCGGACCGATGCCTGATAACTGAACGATCTGCCTCCAGATTTACTCTTGGAGACTCTAGGAACCACAAGTAAACCTCCATCTAGAGAGCGGAGTGGCCTGCTAGGACAGTAAGGAACTATGAGCTCTCTGAGATGTGATGGAACTTGGCCATTAAGAGCTTTATACGTTAAAAGAAGGATTTTGAATTCTACTCTATATTTTACTGGCAGCCAATGAAGAGCAGCTAACAGGAGAGATGTGATCTCTTTTCCTAGTTCCTGTTAATATTCGTGCAGCAGCATTCTGAATTAACTGAAGGCCTTTTAGAGATTTGTTTGGACATCCAGATAGTAATGAGTTACAGTAGTCCAGCCTAGAAGTTACAAATGCATGGACTAGTTTTTCTGCATCATCCTGAGAAAGGATGTTTCTGATTTTCCGAATGTTTCTCAGGTGGAAGAAAGCTGCCCGACTAACTTGTTTTATGTGAGGGACAAAGGACATGTCCTGGTCAAAAGTTACTCCAAGGTTACAGTGGAGCTGGAAGCCACAGTGATGCCGTCCAGACTGATGAGATGATTAGATAGTATTTTTCTGAGGTGCTAAGGACCGAGTACAATAACTTCTGTTTTGTCAAAGTTGAGAAGTAAAAGATTTTCAGTCATCCAGACTTTTATGTCTTCAAGACATGCCTGCAGTCTGACTATCTGAGTGACTTCATTTGGCTTCATTGATAGGTACAGCTGTGTATCATCTGCATAGCAGTGGAAGTTGATGCTGTGTTTCCTGATAATGTTGCCTAAAGTCGTTTGTCTTATTCAGCTTTTTGTCAAATTTTTTGGTTTCTATCTCTGTACATCCTTGTTTTGTCCTTGTATTTTTGTTGTGTAATTATTATTTAATCCCCTGGTTATAACGATGATTATTTTGTAAATGGTATGTGTAAATAAAAATAATAATAAAAAAAAAAAACATTTCATGACCAGAAAAAAAATATCCGCAAATTGAAAGAGTGCACCTATGGTTATCTCGCCACCTATCGGAGTGGAGGAGACATGATTTCAACAAATAAATTGTTTACTGGGACAAGGACAGAAGTCCGATTAGACGGCCTTATCGAGTTATAACCATAGCTCGGTTTAACTGTGCATGTCAACGTGCTGACTGACACACACAGATTGGATAGGCAGTTTAGGGGATGGTGGACTCATCCTGAACTGGACTGTGTCGATGTCTGAACCTTTTGTCCAGGCTGGACTTCCATTTCAGAGGTCTGTTGTCAGGAGAAAGACCCTGGACTGAAAGCTCTGATCCAGATCCTCACATCTGATGCCTCAGTATTGGACTGACTGATCAGACCCAATCCTGAACTCACCACATTGTCCTCCATGTTGTGTTTCAGCGTCAGCAGCTCTGTTGTTGTCAGTATTGACTTGTTCTTTCATTACATTCCTGTGTGAGTTTGCTTTGTGTGTCTATGTGTGTTCACTAATCTGTCACCTGCTGTAACGCTTGATAAATATTAACCTTACGACAATACCCTGCTAACACACACACACAACTACATATGCAGAAACACAACCAGACAAACAGACACACAAACAAACAGTCCTGGGCTTGGACAGGGCATGGGGGTCACTGAGAGACTCGTGTTAGTATGTTAGCATGACTGGAAGCCTTTCAAGGTATTCCATTGCTTTAGTTACTGACATCACACAAATCAGAAACATTTAGTGTTTGTCTAAAAACCTCCATCCAGTCTGACAGCTGTGATCACGTGATCAGCAGATCAGCTTTGGCATTAGCACCTTAGCTTGAATCAGAGATGGACCCCTTTATAGACCAGACCTGCCCCTAATTCAAGGATCTTCACAGAATGAGCAGGTCCAGACCAAACTCAGTGTGGAGCTGTTGAAGAGACCAACAGATCCCTCCAACTGGCCTCTAAGGAACCTCCAACCAGCCTCTAATAAACTTCCAGCCGGTCTCTAATACACCTTAAACTGGCCTCTAATAGACCTTAAACCGGCCTCTAATGAACCTCCAGCTGCCCTCTAAGAAACCTCCAGCTGGCCTCTAATAGACCTTAAACCGGCCTCTAATGAAACTCTAGCTGCCCTCTAAGAAACCTCCAGCCGGCCTCTAATAGACCTTAAACCGGCCTCTAATGAACCTCCAGCTGCCCTCTAAGAAACCTCCAACCGGCCTCTAATGAACCTCCAAGCAGCATCTAATAAACCTCCAACTGCCTCTAATAAACTTCCAGCCGGTCTCTAATACACCTTAAACTGGCCTCTAATGAACCTCCAGCTGCCCTCTAAGAAACCTCCAGCCGGCCTCTAATGAACCTCCAAGCAGCATCTAATAAACCTCCAACTGTCTCTAATAAACTTCCAGCCAGCCTCTAATACACCTTAAACCGGCCTCTAATGAACCTCCAGCTGCCCTCTAATAAACTTCCAGCCGGTCTCTAATACACCTTAAACCGGCCTCTAATGAACCTCCAGCTGGCCTCTAATAGACCTTAAACCGGCCTCTAATGAACCTCCAGCTGGCCTCTAAGAAACCTCCAGCCGGTCTCTAATACACCTTAAACTGGCCTCTAATGAACCTCCAGCTGCCCTCTAAGAAACCTCCAGCCGGTCTCTAATAGACCTTAAACCGGCCTCTAATGAACCTCCAGCTGGCCTCTAAGAAACCTCCAGCCGGCCTCTAATAGACCTTAAACCGGCCTCTAATGAACCTCCAGCTGGCCTCTAAGAAACCTCCAGCCGGCCTCTAATGAACCTCCAAGCAGCATCTAATAAACCTCCAGCTGCCCTCTAATAAACTTCCAGCCGGTCTCTAATACACCTTAAACTGGCCTCTAATGAACCTCCCACCGGCCTCTAACAGACCCCCCCCCCAACCTGAAACACCTGAGTCAACAGAACCCGGATCAGATCTGTTGGGGTCTCCATCACGGCTCCTCCTGCTGCCTTCATGATAAACGGAGGAGACAAAGAGCAGCTTCTATAGCGCAGATCCAGCTGCGCGCACGCACACGCACGGTATCACCTCCGTTCATTGACACTGATCCCGGAGCAGCTGCTTTACAGCTGTGGTCTTACGGTGTCACAAGCACAGGCACCAGCTCGTCGGTTCCGGAGGACCAGCGGCCGGTCCGGCAGGCTCCTGTTCGGGTTGTGAATGTGCTGACTGCGCCGTTTGTTCCGCCAGAGAAACTAACGCTGTCGGTCCAAACGCTCTGAGAACGCTGCAGACACAGACCGGTTCTGTTACCTTCATTATTCTGTCGGTCCTCCGGTCCGCCGGTCTCCGGTCTCCGGTCTCCGCCGTTAAATCCTCTCCGGTCTTTTGGCGTATTGATCTCTCCTTCTGTGCTGCGAGTTTGCGTGTGCGTGAATCGTGATTGTGTGCGCGTGCGTGAGGTCCACTGCAGGTAAAAATGCAAAGCGCTGAAAGGTAGAAGATCACTCACACACACACACACACACACACACACTGATACACTGGAACACGCGTGCGCAGTGTATGCACGCGTATCAGTGTAAGAGTGTGTATATAAATGTGTGTGTGCCTGCAGGTAGCTGCAGCAGCTAATGGAGCTTTACTACAGCGTGAAAGCAGTGACGACTTAGTGTCGCTCTACCATCCTCCCTCTCTCACAGAGGCAAGGAGGAAAGAGGCTGATGAAGGAAGTGTGAGTGTGTGTGTGTGTGTGTGTGAGTGGGCGTGGAACCAGGAAGGAAGGAGGAAGCTCCACCTTCAGAGGGAGGAGTCATGATGGGGTGGGGGGGGTTCAGCCTCAGTGTGGAGCTGACGGATGATCTTGGTGACGTCACCATCTTGGAGTGTAGCTGGTGATTGGAGGGAGCACAGATCACATGACCTCACATGACCTCTCGCTGGCCACTGGGTGTAAAACACAGTCTGTCCAGCAGGAGGCAGCAGAGGTCATTATCTGAGGGTAGAACCCCGAACCCGAACTGCCAGAGAGGATTATGGGACATGTCAAGAAAACAAGTGGAAATCACCCAGAAATGCAAAAAATAAATGATAATAATCATAATAATTATTATGATTATTATTATACTAGCAACGTGAAAGTTTAAATAGACATCATGTTTTAACTGTGTGTGTGTGTGTCTGTTTGTGGTGGGGTGGATTATGGACCTGGATTATGCACGATTTAATGTAGAAGCTTTGTGACACACACACACACTGCTGCCTCTGATGGGTCAGAGATTGATTTGTGTGCTCGGGGATGAAGAGCCCATGGAGGTCGAGGAGGAACACAGAAATGAGGACAAAAAATAGGAAAGAGGAAAAACGGAGATAGGAAGGACAGGAGGAGGAGGAGCAGTGAAGGAGATTAGGGGCTGAAGAAGGAAATGGGGGGATGAGGTCAAAGGTCAGGTCCTTTTTGACTTTGTTTTGAAAATGAATATTTAGACCAACATATTACTGTGTGTTCTTCACTCTAATAAAGCTGAAATGCTTCACCTTCGTCTCAGTGAAGGTTGATGTTTCATCCTCTTCGGCCTTTAATTGTTGTTGTTCTAATATTTACCCAGAATACCGGTCTCTGCTGGTCTCTGTTGGTCTGTGTTGGACTCTGCTGGACTCCAGGATCGCACCTGGTCTTGGACCAGAACTTCTGGTCTTGCTGATCATCAGGAACCCTGATCCAGATCACCTGACCACACAGATCATCATCTTCATCATCTCTGTCCCATTTTTATTTTCTTTGCCTTTAATTCGTTTTCAGCTTCCCGCCCTTTAACACACTGAGCTGTTTCTATTTAATCCCCAGATGGGGAGAGGGAGGGAGGGAGGGAGGGGGGGGGGGGAGAGAGAGTGAAAGAGAGAGGGAGAGAGGGAGGGGGGGGGAGGGAGAGAGAGTGAGAGAGAGAGAGGGGGAGAGAGAGTGAGAGAGAGAGAGAGAGAAGGACAGAGGGGGACACAGAGAGAGATTAGAGAGCTGAAGCTGGATCTGGATCTTCGCGGTTTTTCTCTGGGTCTGTTTTATTTATTCACACTTTTCCCGCTCTTTCATCAACGAATCAGCTGATTGATTGATCGGCAGCTGAGGCGGGAAAAGTGAGTGAAATGTGGAGCAGTCTGAGCTCGTGAATCTGAAGGAAGGATGTGGATCAAAGCGACCACAAACTGATCAACTGCGGATCGATCGAATATGATTATCGGTGTCTGGAGCTGAGCCGAACTGCAGCGGAGATGTACGAGGAGAGCCGGAAAAGTAAGAACACACTGATGCTTTCAATCAGCTGAAATGAGCTTCGGCACGAAAAGTTCAGATCCATCGATGTGATCACCGATTAATCAGCTTTGACAAGATATAATCAACTAAGACATAATCAACCGAATTGGAACAAGGATTCCATCATTATGACGTCAGAATTAATCAGCTTGCTTCCTCAGCAAAGTCCTTATTTTGTCTCAGTCTGTCCCATCAGCTGGTTCTGATGCTGAAAATGTTATCTGAGTCCAGGTCCTAGACTGAGACTGGGTCTGGGCCCGAGTC